>NC_041709.1:32571954-32631446 GCF_900700375.1 Denticeps clupeoides
CTCCATTGTTTTATTGGGTTCTGTTCTGGGAGGTGCAGAGGAAGATCCGCGCCGCCGCCGCGGCGAGCCACTAACCTGCGGGACAGAAGCAGACGCACGTTCATGACCTCTGGTTGCCCCCGGACGCGGAACATATGCAAAAAAAAATTACAAATCATGCACAGATCCACCCAACCCGACGGATGATCGATTCCCTGTGAGATATTAACCACGATGACGCGCCAGACGGATCACTTCTTTATTCTGCGAACTGCTCTGTACTAGCGTACCACGATTGGTGTCAAATGTTTCTATCGCAACGATGCTTTTAGAACCTCCCGTAATAACAAGTTAGTCCATACAGGCACACAGTCACTTGTCACATGACTCCATCAGGAAGTTCGTAAATTAGAAATTTATTGAGTTAAAAGAAGCATTGTTGTGACCTTTGTGGTTTAAGCTCTTTTTTGGGGGGGTAAAATGAAAAGACCCACTGGCCCCATCCTATTGGCCCCTAATCCTCATCCAACAAGCCACTCTACTAAGAGAACATGCGACTGGTCATGCTCATGATATCGCGACATTGTCCCCTTGTCTTAGAAAGCCAATTTTGCCCGAATGCTGGACTCTCACCTCGGACAGTGACCCTGGCGCGAGCGTCACTCGAACCGACCCGATTGCTGGCAACACACTTGTAGGTCCCGCCGTCACTCTGTCTCAGCGGGCCAATCAGCAGGTAGCCATCCTTGGTGCTCTTCGCATGTGCAGGCATGGGGGCCCCGCCCACGCGGGACCAGCCGAACTCGATGGGATGACTGCCGTGGGCGAGGCACTGCAGACGGACAGTTTCCCCGGCAACAGCGGTCACCTGTTCGTTTAGGATAGTAGTGTAGGGCGGGGCTGACAGGACAGAGACAAGAACCCTGGATCATGTTAAAAACCAATGGCAGGCCTCATCTGAGCTCTGTCTACTTCACGTCGATTTCGTGTTTTTTGCTGGTGTTGGTGTTGGTCCATTTCAAGTCACCGTTCCCTTTTATCGGCTAATCTACATCAACAAAATCAAATAAAATACATTTAAAGATGTTTTATCTTACATCTATAGTGTTGAGGCTGCAAGCCTTTCCTGTTCCAATAAATGTACACATTATTTTGCATTCATTTCACTTGCCAGCGTGTTTAATCATCTGTTAATGTTACTCACCCCCCTCTTTCTTTCTGGGGCGTCCGGACGGTTTTAAAGTGAAGTGATTGTCACATGTGATACACAGCAGCACAGCACACGGTGCACACAGTGAAATGTGTCCTCTGCATTTATCCCATCACCCTGAGTGAGCAGTGGGCAGCCATGACAGGCGCCCGGGGAGCAGTGTGTGGGGACGGTGCTTTGCTCAGTGGCACCTCAGTGGCACCTCAGTGGCACCTTGGCGGATCGGGATTCGAACCGGCAACCTTCTGATTACGTGGCCGCTTCCTTAACCGCTAGGCCACCACTGCCCCTGAGTTTTTTGGTCTGTTTTTTTGGAGCTGATTAAAAATCTGCCACATCTGCAGGATCGCGTTAGGCCGAAAGATCTAGACGCACCTCGGGAGTGCCACCTGCCACAAAGTTTTCACCACAGCTGAAGGTGGAGAGTGGAGCTGAGTGGGTTTGAAAACCTTCTGGCAGGTGGTACTGCAGGACATTCCAGACCTTCTCGTCTGTGGCTGGCTCCACTCGTTCATGTGGGGCCAAAGGCGCAAAAAGCATGCAGGGGGAGATGATGGGGACCTCACACCTTCCCTAATGCCTAAAGACTGCTGACCTGAGGTCAGTCGCCACTCACCCTCCACCTCCACCTGCACGTAAGCCTCGCTGTAGCCGACGGAGTTGGTGGCGTTGCAGATGTACTGGCCTGAAGGAAACGAAGGAGAATTATCTAACACCCAACACGCACACGTTACACACGAAGGACGCGAAGAACCACTGGCCTGAGTCCTGGCGGCCAACGTTGCTGAGGGTCAGGGTGCCGCCCTCCACCTTATGCAGCCACGGCAGCGGCGCACGCAGCTTGGACCAGGAGGTGACGGGAGCGGGGGAGCCTGTGCGGCGGGGCAAGAAAAAAAAAAAGAAGTGACTGCGACTGAGTGGAGGTTGACCCTCTGATCTCAGGTCAGGGTTCTCTCTCGTTACCGGTGGCCTGGCAGTGCATGGAAACCTCCTGACCCATCACCGCCGCGATCTCTTCCACGGAAACAGAGGCCCTGGGCGGCAGTCCGGCCCCGCCCCCCACCTCCACCTGAACTCTCGCTTCGGCGGAGCCCTCTCGGCTCTGAGCACGACAGACGTATGTCCCAGCGTGCTCTGGGCTCGCTGATGCCACCTGGTGACCAGAAGAAGACTTTTTTTTCCCGTAAAATTTGGCACATAAAATAAAATTCATACTGAACTGCTAAAACCGATGCTCTACGGAATAAAACATCCATCAGACATGCTTTATGGGATTTATGGTGAGTTCTAATGAAAAAGTGCACAAATATGCTGATGTACAGTGAAAGAGGCTGTGGATGAGGTGGACTGGCGGACCAAACAAAGCCGTGAGGATACCTGGTACTGAGCGCGGGAGTCTGTGGTTGCCGTGGCAACGAGGGGTGTCTCGCGGCTCCCTTCTACTCTGTACCACGTGATGGTCGGACGTGGCTTTCCGGACGCATGGCACGCCAGAGACATGGTCTCGCCCGCGGTGACCTTCATCATACCAGCAGCAGGACTGACTCGCACCTTTGGGGCCTCTGCACGCACACGCACACACACACACACACACGACCGAAAAGTGTATGGACACCAGAAGCTCCAGAAAAGACACGCACCGCATGCACGGCAGACTCACGTTTGATGTTCAGGGAGGCCGTGACGGTCGCTTTGCCATGTGGGTTGGTTGCTATGCAACGATACGCCCCTTGGTCGCCGTTTTGAACGCTCGTGACCGTCAGCACCGAGCCGTCAGGTCCCACCTTGACATTATCTAGGCCAGGAGAAAGCCAGTTATCAGGCAGTTTAGAGTAGAAACGGAGCTGGGACCCCACCCTGCATTAAGTGTGAGTGGGTGGGTGTGGTTCGATGCACTCTTATCAGTTAGGGACATTTAAGCTGATCTAAAAGGGAACCGGAACGGTGAGAAGGCCGGAGAAACATCTCACCCCCCAGCGGCAGGTTGTTGGTCCTCTTCCACTGCAGCTGGACGGGCTGAGCTCCATGCACCACCCGGCAGCGAAAGCTGGCCGTCTCGCCCGGCTGGACCGCGGCCACGTGCGGCTCGATGGACAGGGTGGGGGCCTGCGAACGTGCTGGGTGGCCCAAAAAAAACAAAAAAAAAAGACAGAGTTCATCCCTTCTCTTTCACCCACTGTTAAGCAAACAGAACCGTGAAGCAAAAACAAGCAGTCATGGGATCAACTGCGTTTTGGGGGGTTTCTGGGACCAATTGGGCCCCAAAAACCTCCCGCTGTCCTTACCTGACGTACGGGCGCATTTTAAAGCCAGAGGATTCGACTTTGTGAAAGAAATGGACAAAGAGCCCGGCCGGAAGTGGAACTTTTAAAAACGAATGTTAATGAGGGACGCGTTCTTCATCCAGAGCACTCCGAGACGCCGTTTTCAAGCACAATGAAAATCTTACTCAAGACAAGACATATAATACGTCCAACGGGACGCACAAGACATACTAGAGCAAAAAGACCAAAAAAAGCGTTCAGCCCGGTTTACCCGTGTGCAGCAGGCCGAGGAGAAGCAGGCCGGCTCTGTAGGCGCGCATCATGAGGTCCTCCAGGTTCCGACGCTCGTTCTCAATCTCACCCGAAAGCTCTGGATGCCCCGGGTGGACCAGGGGACGAGCAGGGGGTGGGGAGGGGACGCGGGAAGACGAAGGTCCCCTGTCTGCTGTTCAAACACCGCGCTGTTTCATCAGAGTCAAACAAGACAAAGTCCTGGCCGGAGGCCGGCGGAGTTCGGCCTCGTCACAGAGGAGATGTGGGGGACAGACACTGCCGTCGGGTGACGGGCCCAGGATTATTATTGAGAGAAACGCAGAGCCTGTGTGATTCACCGTAAAAAGGCCCTTCCTGGCACATGGGCTCCGTGAACTCTGACCTTACTCCATTCAGCCTTCCATCACGAGATTAGGTTAACAAGTAACTTGTAAAAGTAAAAAAAAAAAAAAAAAAAAAAGATTAATGGCACCAGCGTGGCATGCTACTGAGAAAATGTGATATTTATAAAGATATAAAGAAAGACGTGTGGTGGAATAAGTGTGGTGTGGTGGCTTTTTCATTTACATTTACATTTACAGCATTTACCAGATGCCCTTATCCAGAGCGACTTACAATCAGTAGTTACAGGGACAGCCAACACCCCCCCCAGCCCCCCCCCCCCCCCCCTGGAGACACTAAGTGTCTTGCTCAGGGACACAATGGTAGTAAGTGGGGTTTGAACCTGGATCTTCTGGTTCATAGTCGAGTGTGTTACCCGCTAGGCTACTACCACCCAAGCACACAAAACTTAAAAAAAAAAAAAAAGTTACGTTTTTTCACCCTGTGTGTAAATGTCCCGTGGTGCCGTTGCCCCTCTGGCCGTCCGTGGGTGTTTAAAATTGGCTTTTTTCTCAGGGCGTTACAGTGAAACCCTCCTGCTTGACTGCACCATTGACAGTGCATGACGGCCACACGGTGGCGCTGTGGTCACCAGCATGTCCCTGTAACTGCTGACTGAAAGGCTAAATGGATGAAGCCGTATAACCTGTCACGGCCTCTGAATGAAAATGTTCATTTTGTAACTCACACCAATCACAGCCGGAAAATCTTCTACAGATTCTTGAGCACTTACATTTACATTTACAGCATTTACCAGACGTCCTTATCCAGAGCGACTTCAGTAGTTACAGGGACAGTCCCCCCCTGGAGAAACTTAGGGTTAAGTGTCTTGCTCAGGGACACAATGGTAGTAAGTGGGATTTGAACCTGGATCTTCTGGTTCATAGTCGAGTGTGTTACCCACTAGGCTACATACACCACACTTCTATCCTCTTTAAGTCCTTTCTACGTAAAAGTCATGGCATGACACGGTAAAACCAGTCCTCCCCGATTCAGGGTGGATCTCTCACACTGGAAACGAAAGTGAAACGTCATCATGAACACAAAGGCCGACCCGCAGGAGGATGTTTGCAAGACGACTCTTCCTTCGATGATAAACTGCTCCAGCGTACGCCACTCCAAGGTAACTTTTATTCACTCGTCGCCGTCAAATGTTCACATGAAGCATCACCGGGCAGCTTTGTGGTTAATATTTTTTTTTACGATTTTTTTTTTTTACTTTACTTCCTGGTTTAGGGTGTTTTCAAGTCAACGAAGAAGCAGAGGCACTTTTAAAAAAAAAAAAAAGTTTTAGTTTGAATTTCTGCTGATTATTTTTTGGTTTTATTACACTATAATGCAGCTGGACTGAACCGAGAAGCGAGACACTTAATAATACCGCAGGGGGAACTTGTCTCGGTTTTAACTTGTCTTGTCTTGTTACACGCTGAAACAAAATTCCGTCATTTTCACTCAACTAACTCTGATCTGGAACTCTTTTTCTTTCGCAGAGTGAACGCTGATGGATGACACGTCTACCATGGCCAGTTTCAATATAACAGCTGAGAACGGAGGGACAGCGATCGCACCGAGTATTGCGAACAGTTCCATCAATTCGGTGAACATCAATTACACAAACTCCAGTGGTAAGTTCAGGACAAAGTTCTCCATGAAGAGAATCTGGTTCGCTCTTTCGACATCCGTGTCTCTCTCTCTCTCTCTCTCTCTCTTGAAGGAGGAGGAACGTCCCGTGTGGATTCTGGTAAAGGTGAATACTTCTGAGACGGGGAACATAGTTCCATTTAAATGTTATGCTCTTCTAATGCTCTGTTTTCACGTGGACCTTGAATGTGCACCGTCAAACAGGAGATTACATCCTGGAGGAAGTTCTCGACGAGCACAAAAGCCGTCTGCGGAGGCGGTTCCAGGGGGTATTTGAGGGCAACAATCAGGAAAAAACATCCCTGAACCAGATCTACACAGAGCTCCACATCATCAAGGGAGAGAGCAAGACGGTGAACGAAGAGCATGAGATCCCCGGGTTGGATGCAGCCTTCAAGGCGCGGTGCGTGCCAGAGACGACCATCAACTGCAACGACATCTTCGAACCCCTGCAAGACATGCACATCAGGGTGGTGCTGACCAGGGGAATAGCGGGGATCGGAAAAACGGTGGCGGTGCACAAGTTCATTCTCGACTGGGCTGGAGGACAGTCCAACCAGGACATCAAATTCGTGATTGTGCTTCCGTTCCAGGAGTTGAATTCAGTCAAAGGGAAAACCAGCCTCCAGAAGCTAGCTGTCGGTTTCCATCCCGAGCTTAAAAAACTCGGGGGCGGAGGAGTTCTTGAAGATCACAAAACGCTGTTCATCTTCGACGGTCTGGATGAAAGCACGGCGCAGATGGATTTCACCAACTCCGAGCTGGTTTTCGACGTAACCGCAGAGGCGTCGGTGGACGTCCTACTGACCAACCTCGTCAAGGGGCATCTGCTCAGCTCCGCCCTCGTGTGGATGACCTCGCGGTCGAGACCCACCGGCCAGATGGCGCTGCGTTGGTTCAACCGAGTGACCGAGGTCCGTGGCTTCACCCAGTCACAGAAGGAGAAGTACTTCAGGGCGAAAATAACCAATCCGGCGCAAGCAGACAGAATCATCTCACACGTCAAGGTTTCAAGGAGCCTTCAGATCATGTGCCACATTCCTGTCTTCTGCTGGATCACGGCCTCTGTGCTTCAGGACTTTGACCTTGAATCAAAACCCCCCAAGACGCTGACAGAAATCTACATCCATTTTCTGCTCATTCAGAAGATCATCCAGGAACATAAATATCACCGAATCAAAGAGAAAAAACAGAAGACCATGGCGCAACCAGAAGACCATGGGATCTTGAATCTGGCCAAACTGGCCTTCAGCCAGCTGATGAAGAGTGAAGGGGCCGTTTCAAGGGTGTTTTATGAAGGGGATCTCAAGACGTTTGGTATAGAGGTCAGCGAGGTCTCGATGTATTCTGGTATCTGCACGGAAATCTTCAGGAAATCTGATTTCTCTGTAAACAAGATCTACTGCTTTGTTCATCTAAGCATTCAGGAGTTTCTAGCTGCATTGTTTGTCTTTCACTCCTATGTGTCTAAGGACTTTGAATCATTGACACCGCTCCTGGGGAGTCACGCCTCCTATGGGTCTGGAGGACTGCCGTTGGACGGCTTGCTGAAGAATGCTGTGGATGCAGCCATGAAGAGTAAGAACGGACATCTGGATCTGTTCTTGCGCTTCCTTCTGGGCATCTCGGTGAAGTCCAATCAGGATCTCCTGAAGGGGATACTGAGTGGCGTCCCGAGCAGCTCGGACGCCATCGAAAGAACCACCAAGTACATGAGGGAGCTGAGAGGCGACAGCTTCCCTCCTGAGAGGTTCATCAACCTCTTCCACGGCTTGTTCGAACTGAACGACCACTCCATGCAGGAGGAAATGAAGGAGTACCTGGCGTCACAGGACAAGGCGAAGGAGCCGCTCTCGCCTTCCCAGTGCTCGGCACTGGCCTACGTCCTGCTCATGTCCGATGAGACGTTGGACGAGTTGGACTTGGAAAAGTACAACATGTCGGACGAGGGCAGCAGGCGCCTTGTTCCCGTCGTGAGGAGCTGCAGGAAGGCGATGTGAGTGCATCAATGACACTGTCATCTTCTGAATAGATCAGGGGCGGGAATTTAATTAATTAATTAATCAATTAGAAGTTTATTAGATGTTTATGAATCCTAAAGATAACTTTTGACTGTACACTAGCGAAAATATTTCTGGCACCATTTGCATCCCTGAGGGGACCAGGTCCTTCTGAGCATTCTTATATCAGATGGTCTATCCCAGTGGACATCAGACATTTTCTCACAATGAGTGTTTGGATCCCCATGCACAACCAGCAGAAGCACTGGTCTGGCAAGTGGATGAAGCCCCTCTCAAGTGAATATAATGGTCCATTAAAGCTCCATTAAGAGAAGAGTGTATTTATGGAGCCTTTGAGATCTGAGACGTTTCTAAGAGTTAACTGCTTTGTGTGTCTTTGATTGAACTGTTTTCTGTGTGCAGGCTTGTTAGTTGCAACCTCGATACGGGCTCTTATGAAATTGTGGCATCAGCCCTTCAGTGCCCAGGCTCTCACCTGAAAGAGCTGGACATGAGCTGCAATAATCTCCAGGATTCGAACGTGACTCTGCTCTCTAAAGCCATGTCCAGCCCACACTGTAAACTTGAGTCTCTGAGGTCAGTAACTCATTTGTATCTGTTCATTGCACCAACTTTTGCCGTCATTATAAACTGGCCTCACTGGAAACCATGGCAACATGCAGCATATCTTAATATGACATATTGGGTGTTCCAATTATAGTTGTTTTTGGTGGCCTGTGTTAATTTTAGTTTTAGTCTTTGTGTCAAGCTGTTTTTATTAGTCTTAGTCACGTTTAGTTTCAGTCGACTAAATCTGAGCATTTTAGTCAAATTTTAGTCAGAATTATCCATGAATATTTTATTCTAGTTTAGTCAACGAACATTGTATTTTAGTCTCTTTTTTAGTAATGCAATTTAGTTTAAAACTGTCAATATAGTACAAGTACTGAGTAGAACAGACAAAAACAACATTTTATTTTAGTCGAACCCATTTCATAATTCAAAAAGGTAATCTTATTAATGTATTATTGTTACTTTATAGACTCAGAAATACTCTACATCCATTCCAGACACAGAAGATGCTCTAATTTTTAGATGCTCTAATAGTTTTTTGACCACATTGTAGATAATTTTTAGTACAGTACAGTATATTTAGTCTTGTTTTTATGCATCAACAAAATTACATGATATATTTCGTTATATTTCAATATATTACGTCATATGACCAGCAATTATGTTGTGTCTCATCTGGCTGTTTATGACAACACCGCAAGTGTGAATGATTTTCACGTCCTTGAAAATCACTCCTCTTCAGGGGCACTGAATTGTGAGATCTACTGTTCTCTTATGACTGAGGCCACAGGTCACCATGGCAACGTGCATGATATCTCACAGCTGTACCACTGCATCTCTGCACCACTGCATTAATGCTTACATGGCACTATATAATTTAGACCAATGAAAATGACACGTTCTGACAGACATGGAAATGTTTCCAGGCTTTATAGATGTGGCCTCACTGAAAAGTCCTGCGAGGCTTTGGCATCCGTTTTTGAGTCAGCAAACACTCAGCTGAAAAAGCTCGACCTGAGTGACAACAGCATCCAAGATTCCGGAGTGAATAGGCTTTTTTCAGGAATGACGAGTCCACACTGTAACCTGGAGGACCTGAGGTTGGTTAGAAATGATCTGACTCTCTACAGAACTCCAGGAGAGATTTAAATGGAATGTTCTTGCAGACTCGCTCGCTGTGGACTCACGGAGAAGAGCTGCCTTGGTGTCACGTCGGTTCTGCAGCATGAAAACTCTTGTCTGAAAAAGCTGGACTTGAGTGACAATGACCTGAAGGATTCAGGGGTGGAGGCTCTCGCCGCTGGACTGACCAGTTCACAGAGCAAACTGCAATCACTGAGGTACAGCAGTACAGTATTGCAAATACTGTACATCACATCAAGGTTTTTTTTTGTGTGTAATATATAATATATCTGCATTGTTTGCGTGTCCACAGTCATACAGTCATAGAGTTTATTTCTGAAATGATCCATTAATGTTGAATATTAGAAAATGAAAGATGCCAACGTTACAACAATTAAGTCCTGAGGATTTAAAGTCCACTGACATGAAAATGTGACTTTGTGAGATTATTGAACATTAATACGAGTTCCCCGAGCCTGTCTATGGTCCTGCAGTGGCTAGAAATGGCGATGGGTGTAAAGAGTGTTTTGGTCGTTCTGCTTCACCATTCAGAGAGCGGAAGCTCAGACGATCGAATCTGGAGTTTTTCCCCTTATGACATCATAAGGGGAAAGGTTACCGCCCATTTCTCATGCTTTTTCCAGTTGCTCGGTGATTGGATGTAAAAATGAGCACAAATGTGTTTTTTTATTTTAGACTCTGAAGAAGCAGCAGGTTCATTTTATTTCATTATATATATTTCATTGTCTTCGCCAAACATTGTGGTTGGTGGATGGTGTTGATGATGCCATTTCAACATCTATAGGCCGCTCTCCTCCTCGTCCCGCCTCTCTCCTCCTCATTAGCATTTAAAGCTACAGACACCAAAACGGCGTGTCCTGGGGAATCTCATTGTGGGACTAGATCAAAGTGGCTGTAATTCTGCACCAAGAGACTTCAGATACAGAATTAGGGGACCAACAAGACCGATATAAGACTGACGTGTTAGTGGACCTTTAAGTTTTGAAATATTTTGCCACGGTCCAGTGTTGGATTTGGAATGAAGCTGATGCAGTCGACCTCCCTCTGCCTGTCTCAGTCTTTCAGGCTGCCTGATTTCTGAGAAGGGCTGTCAATGCCTGGCCTCAGCTCTGGGCCCGAAGCCTTCCTGTCTGAAGGAGCTGGACCTGAGCTACAACCACCCGGGAGATGCAGGCATGAGGCTCATATCTGCACTTCCTCTCAAGGCAAAGTACGTAGAGACTCCAATAAAGTGCCATTTCGTCCCAGTAACTACTGCACTGGTCTCACGGGTTTATTCTGAAGCGATGTAATGTCATTACTATTTTTTTTCATGCTTGTGCACAAGCAAAATAGATTCATGGTACATTTTGCATACAAATGGTATAAAATAAATCAAATGATTCAATCAAATGATCATTAAAATGATATGATGGGATGATTAAATGGGACTTTGGCCTATTTGATGTCCTTTGAATGCACCAAACAAAAGTTTCCTATAAAAAACAAGACATTTTCTAAACGGGTAAGGACGTGGACTCGTAACCGAAGGGTTGCAGGTTCGAATCACGAACCATCAAGGTGCCACTGAGGTGCACAGAGCAAAGCACCGTCCCCACACACTGCTCCCCGGGCGCCTGTCATGGCTGCCCACTGCTCACCAAGGGCGATGGTTAAAAGCAGAGGACACATTTCACCGTGTCACCGTAGGCTGTGCTGCGGTGTTTCACGTGACACAATGAATCGCTTTACTGTCACTTTCCGTATACATCTTTTTTGTCTGTATGTTTGCTGTTAACAGGTTTCTGCTGTATTTTTTAATGTCCTCCAGCTTGAGCAATGGTGCAAAGTGCAGACTGACGTCAGGACTGAAGAAACGGGAGTGTTGTTGATCACCAGCAGACCTGTGCGTCCCGACCGCGACCCGAACACGCCGAACTCCTTCTCTCCGAGGACAAGGCGGTGGTGACGTGCTCAGAGGACGACCAGCCACACCTGCCTCACCCTGACCGATTTGACCCGTCAGGTCATGTGTCGGGTTACTGGGAGGTGGAGTGGACTGGCCACTGCGGCCCGGGATCTGTGGGAAGCAGGGCGGCGGTGACAGTAATCTTGGGCGCAATGACAAGTCGTGGAGCCTGGAGCCTTGACAGAATTCTGCACTTTACCAGTTAAATGAACCTCCGGTGGTTCAGTCTTTTTATTATATTTTATTTTCTTAAGCAACACGTGCAGCGGTTAAATTCACTTTTTACGAATACGGACGGGGGTTCCATGAGGTTTTCAGAGAGCGTTAAACATATTTTTCTGTGATTTCCGCTGACCTAAAGTTTCACGCGTCAAACGGTCTTTCTTTTTCTTTCACTTTCAGGTTCTTGTAAACGTGCGTCATGCTTTTCATGCACGCCGCATACACTCTTATCGTAGCATTAAAACAATACTGTTACGTATTTTTTTCCTCAAGTTGTACATGCCAAAGCACGTTTTTTTTAAATAATTTTTTTTTTCATTGTCTGTATAATAGTAGGTGGTAGTAGCCTAGTGGGTAACACACTCACCTATGAACCAGGTTCAAATCCCACTTACTACCACTGTGTCCCTGAGCAAGACACTTGACCCTGAGTATCTCTAGAGGGGGACTGTCCCTGTAACTACTGATTGTAAGTCGCTCTGGATAAGGGCGTAAATGTAAATGTACCGCAGCAAAAAATTGCATCTTTACATTACATTCAGAATAAACCTTCTTCTGTTTCCAGGACCTCCTGTCCTTTTTTCTGCATTACTTGCATGCTTTTCACGATTTTGTCTCCATCTGGTGTCCAACATGGGACGAATCCTGCAGCGTGTGGCGATATAAAAATTCATGCGGGTGTATCACGACGAATCAGATCAGATTCAGATTCATGGCCGACGTCGTTCACTTCTTTTTACACGGGAATTCGGATTGGAAGGGGAATTCGGATTGGAAGGGGAATTCGGATTGGAAGGGGAATTCGGATTGGAAGGGGAATTCGGATTGGAAGGGGAATTCGGATTGGAAGGGGAATTCGCCAGTTGAACCAGTCCAAAGTCCTGGCAGAGAAGTGAAAGGAGCTGAAGGCAGGAAGTGTTTGGTAACTGGTCCCGGTCCGAGAGGCACTGGCTGGTGAAGAAGTCCCGTCCACGGCGTGGCGGTGAGTCGATCATCTGTGAAGATCCGGGTCCATAACTGCCGTTTGTCCGGGAGAAAGTCGGAGGTTCGAGTCTGTATGAGTTTTCTTTCGTTTTCCTTCCTTTCTCCGTGTTATAATTCACTTATTTATTTATCCCTTTTACGTACTTTCAGAAAGTGGCTGATTCGCAAAATCTCAATCCGAAGCTTTATGAAAGAAAGAAAGAAAGAAAGAAAGAAAGAAAGAAAACGTTTTACTCAATTAAAAGGCAACAGTAGCAATAAAAACTGTGTGGAAAAAATACCATAGAAATGCTAATCCCATAGCATGTAATTGTGAAAATATGAAAAATTCTCTTTTTTTCCGAATTGTTAACTTATCACATAAAATAACGTCCACGCTCAGAAAAAGGTCTGATGGTTTGCTTTTCTGATATAATTTATAAAAACAAATGACCGTAAGTATTCGATAAATTTGATAAAATGCTAAATAATTATTAATTGTTGAAAAAATTCATACCATGGGGTCCATTCTTTGTAAGTGGGAAAACCTACAATATTTTATATAAATATATATATATATACACACACACACACACACACACACACATATATATATAATATTGTAGAATACACTGTATTTTTAATGATCATAATTAACTTTGCATTACACAACAGACAACCAGTGTTTCTCTTGCTACGTGTTTGTACATCATATTTGTCTAATGACGACATAACTAGTTGAGGTTAACGTGGTTCTGCTGGTCTTTGCCGAGGGACAGGCAGGTGACGGCGTTGGACGACCCTCTGGACCTCCTCCTCTCCGCCCTGGACGGGCTGGAGGCCGAGCAGCTGACGCGCTTCAGGCTGTACCTGAGTCGACCCACGCTGCCGGGCCTGGAGCCCGTCCCCTGGGCCGGGCCGGGCGGCGCCACCGACACTGCGGCCAGGATGATGGAGGTGTACGGCGGCGAAAACTCCCTCAGGGTCACGGTACACATCCTGAAGAAGCTCGGGCAGCTCGCGGACACGCTGCAGAAAGGGATGCTGGGAGTCTGTGGAGACCCTGTGGATGGTGAAACGGAGAGGTTATTACTTTAATACGTTCAGAACTGGTTAAAGATGGTGACTCAGTGCTTTTTAAAACCTTGCGTCCACACAAACGCATTTGCCGCCATTGTTGTATGTAGGACGCGTTTGGGGTTAGAGGTCAGATTGGAGGTTCCACATGGACGTGTGGAAAAGAGGAATTCACTCTGAATAACCGTGCTGGGTTCCCTCAAATGCCGTTTCCGTGTGGACGCAAGGTTTTTGGGAGAAAATGTCCTCGTCTCCTGGGGTTTTTGGTGGTGGCGCTGTTCGAGTAACGTTCTGCGTGTACCTGCGTTGGTGGTCTAGGGTCGCCGTGGCCCGGGACCTGGCCAGGTGCGAGGTCTGTCAGCAGCTGCCGAATGACCCGGTCCCCATCGCCTGCGGGCACCAGTTCTGCGCACGGTGCCGCCCTGGTCTGTCCGATGACCGTCCCTGCCCCGCGTGCGGGAAGAAGAGCCGGCTGTCCGTCCTCCCGGTCCTCGAACCGTTGCCAAGCTCTCCACCGGGCGGCCGAGCAGCGCAAGGAACCAGTGAGGGTCCTGTTTTTAATTCTGCTTTGGTTAAGAACACATGTTAGGAACCTACCGTCCGCCCATCACCGCGGTACATGCCATCTTGATTATCTAGACTCATGCCATCACGGTACATGCCATCTAGATTACCAGAGGTGGGTAGTAACGGGTATATTTACATTTACTCGAGTAACTTTTTTTACTTTTACTAGAGGACAGTTGGGAATAAGAAACTTTGCTACACTGGGCAACACTCGACTTTTATATGCTTTATTGTTGCCAGACAGATGCTGCTGGTTTCACCATTCAGACGTAGCAACGATAATCACATGACACCGTTTCACCAATCAGACGTAGCCATGCAGTCACATGATCACTTACAAACCGTGGCGGCGTATCGGCACAATCTCATCAATCTCATCACACAGCACAGGCACGGAATGAAAAATGGCAGATGTGACGTCTCCAGTGCTAAAACCGAAGAATCCCAGAATCCCGTCTTTCATATTTTGTTGAATTGTGCCATATTAAGTAGACCTGTGTATATTTTCTGTAGAGGAACGAGTTAGCATTATCATCTAGCTTATTTTATTTAACATGCTCAGATTTAGTCCATTAATTACCACAAATCATACTTTAATAAGTTATTAATATTAGGAAGTACCAGAATTAGCACATTTATATTTTTTCTGTCTAAAAAAACATTGTTCCTAAAAAATAAATGAGATATTACAATGAAACAGTTACTCAGTACATGAGTAGTTTTATCACTAGATACTTTAGAATTTTTTGAATGGCTGCTTTTTACATGTACTTGAGTATTACTATTTTGGAGTAATGCTGCTCGTAATTGAGAAAATGTATTTATTTTTGGCTAGACCGCCGAGGGCTGAAAAGTCTGTGCACCTTAGTTGTAGGATGTGAGCTTGTGATTTTTTTGACCTTCTAGATGAACTCGCCCTTCGAAATCAGTCCTGATTCCTGTTTCTCAGGTGGCGTCCGAGCTCCTGTGATCCACTCCGCCATCAGCGCTCAGACTGGAGCCACCATTAATGTCCCCACAATCACTGGCTGCCAAATCGGAGGGTCGGTCATCATCCACGCCGAGTCGAACCCCAAAGAGTCTGGTAGGCGGCGTGAATAATGCAACAGGCCAGCAGTGGAGGTGTTCTGCGACTTGTGCATTTAGCCATTAATTGCATTTCTTTTTCATCCATGCTTCTTGGATTGTGCGTTGCATAAGTACCATTGTTGCAACAAGAGAAAAAAATGTGGAATATTGTGAGGCTTTAACACTTAATCCGGTTTAACAGTGAAAGTTCATTGCCGTTCGGTCGTGTCATTGTGACCGATCCATTTTGCATTCGTCTGTGAAATTACCAAATGGAATTAAGTATAAATTGGTGTTATGCGCCACAGGCTGCCAGCCAGAACAATATGAGCCATGCCAAAAAGAGAAACAGCTTTTGTGTAATGCCAAGGCGGTTCCGGGTTGGCCAGGTGGCGCCATTCGCATGTGGGCGCTGGGTCCTAATCACCCACAGGTTAGGTAGGGGTGACCCAACAAGCACAGCTTTTAAAATGCTTGGTGGTGGCCTAGTGGGTAAGGAAGCGGACTCCGTAATCGGAGGGTTGCCGGTTCGAATCCCTGAACCGCCAAGGCGCCACTGAGCAAAGCACCGTCCCCGCACGCTGGTCCCCGGGCGTGGACGTTACGGTCACTCACGCACTTGTCTTTGCCCTGCTTTCAGAGCATCTTACCATGGAGAAGGTCCTCCTGGAGCATAAATCCCTGATGAAGAAGCGATTCGAATGCATATTTGAGGGGGTCGAGAAGAAAAATAATAAAACTCTCCTCAACAAGGTCTACACGGACCTTTACATCACGGAAGGGGAGAGCGAGGAGGTGAACGGAGAGCACGAGGTCTGGCAGCTGGAAGCCGCGTCCAGGAAGCCGACGGCACGGGATGGCACTGCCATCAACTGCAATGACATATTTAAGCCGTTGCCCGGGCAAGAGGAACATATCCGAGTTGTTCTGACCAAAGGAATCGCAGGCATCGGGAAAACGGTCTCCGTTCAGAAGTTCATCCTGGACTGGGCGGATGGCAGCGCCAATCAAGACGTCGATTTCATCTTCGCCCTGCCGTTCCGTGAGCTGAACTTGGTCAAAAGTAGGAGGTACAGCCTTCTCGGGCTGCTGCTAGAGTTCCACCCAGAGCTCAGAGGGCTTGGGGACAGCAGGATGTGGAATGGCCGGAAAACGGTCTTCCTCTTCGATGGCCTGGACGAAAGCCGTCTCAAGATGGACTTCGGCAAAACGAGGCTGGCTGATGCCGGCGAGGTGTCATCGGTGGACGCGCTGGTTGCAAACCTGATAGAAGGCAAGCTCCTGCCATCGGCCTTCATCTGGGTGACCTCCCGGCCGGCCGCGGCCTCTCAGATCCCCTCTCGCTACGTTGACCAGCTGACGGAGGTGCGAGGGTTCAGCGTCCCACAGAGAGAGGAGTACTTCAGAAAGAAGGTCCGCGACGGCGCCCAGGCCGGCCGAATCATCTCGCACATCAAGGTGTCGCGAAGCCTCCACATTATGTGCCACATCCCTGTCTTCTGCTGGATATCAGCCACCGTTCTCCAGAAGATGCTGGCCGAGGAGGACGACAGGGAAATCCCCAAGACGCTGACCGAGATGTATGCGCACTTCCTGGTGATCCAGACGAACATCAGGAGTCAGAAGTACCACGGGGAGAGCGAGGCGGACAGAGAGAAGCTGCTGTGCTCGCACAGGGATGTCCTTCTGAAGCTGGCTGAGCTGGCTTTCTTGCACCTGGAAAATGGCAATCTCATGTTCTACGAGGAGGATCTGAGGGAGTGCGGCATTGATGTGGACGAAGCCTCGGTGTATTCTGGGATGTGCACTGAGATCTTCAGGGAAGAGCTGGTGTTTTTTCAGAGGAAGGTGTACTGCTTCGTGCACCTGAGCATTCAGGAGTTCCTGGCGGCCGTCTACGTGTTTCACTGCTACGTTAGCAGAAGCATGGCTGCGCTGAGGTCCTTCCTTAAGGGAAAGTCCAGAGCTTCTCCTGGAAACATTCCTCTCGATGTTCTGCTGAGCAGCGCAGTGAATAAAGCCTCTGAAAGCAGCAACGGACACCTGGATTTGTTTTTGAGGTTTCTTCATGGCATTTCACTGGAGGCAAATCAGAGGCTTCTTCTGGGCCTACTAAAGCAAACGAAGAACGATCCGTCGAGCGTAAAGAAGACTATCCAGAACCTCAAGGAGATGCAGAGGAAAAACATCTCCCCCGAGAGGTGCATCAACCTCTTCCATTGCCTGATTGAAATGAACGATTCATCAGTCCATGATGAAATCCAAGCCTTCCTGAAGTCCGAGAGAGGCTCGGTCAAGCTGCTGTCCCCGGCCCACTGCTCAGCGCTGGCCTACATGCTCCTCATGTCGGAGGAGCCGCTGGAGGAGTTGGATCTGAGGAGGTACAAGACGTCGGACGAGGGCCGCAGGAGGCTGCTGCCGGCGGTCAGGTACTGCCGGACCGCTCGGTGAGGCCCGCCACCCACACATCTCCTCGCCCCTGGAATCCCCGGCTGTCTTGACGATGGTTTTCCCATTCGCAGGATCGGTGGCTGTAGGCTCACGGAGAAGATGTGCGAAACCGTAGCGTGGGCTCTGCGGGCGGCCAGCTCCCATTTGAGGGAGCTGGACCTGAGTGACAGCGTCCTGCTGGATTCAGGAGTAAGGATGCTCACCTCGAGCCTGATGAGTCCATCCTGCAAACTGGAGACGCTCAGGTTAGACGTTCGCCTTAACGAACCGTTCAAATAGTCGTTTTACTACTATTTACGGTCAACCTAAAAAAGCCAATAACACTTATACACTAATAACACCAAACCTGATGAACCAAACCTGTGAGTTTCAGTGGCATATCGGTTATCACATTCGTTTCGAAACCGGGCGGAGACTCCCTTTCGGGGGCAGTGGTGGCTTAGCGGTTAAGGAAGCGGCCCCGTAATCTGAAGGTTCGGTCCGGTTCGAGGGCGCCTGTCATGGCTGCCCACTGCTCGCGCAGGGTGATGGGTTGAATTCAGAGGACACATTTCACTGTGTGCGCCGTGTGCTGTGCCGCTGTGTATCACAAGTGACAATCACGTCACTTTAAACCAATATTACAGACAACGTTGCACAAAAGACATGCACATTTGCAACACCACAAATGATGAGTATCTTCAGAAGCATCTTTAGGAATATCTTCAGAGGTGGAAGAGAGGCGTGGGGTGGCAGATCCAACCCAAGCCAGAGGGCGTGTTTGCTCACCAATCAGAATTGTTGACTGAAAGTGACAATCTACACGTTTGTGACGTATGTTGAGATCCCTCACTGGGGACTGCAGTTGGGTTTTTTTTGGCGGCCTGTGTCAAGCTGTCCTTTTAGTTTTTATTAGATTTTTTTTTTTATTATTTATTCGTCCATACTCATTTTAGTCTAATCAAGTCTGAGTGGTTTTGTCTTATTTTAGTCAGGAATTAGGATTTTTTTTTTATTCATCAACAGTATTACATGATCTACTTCAATATGACCAGAATTTACGTTGTGTCTGGTCTCGTTTACGTCACATCCTAAGATATTTTGACAAAAAAAACATATTTCTGTGTCTACTCTAGCAAATCAAGGACAAACAATCTTAGCACCGTATGCAGAATTAAACATGTTACCAAATATGGCATCATTTCAACTTACTTCGAATCAGTCGTGGCTCCATTGTGATCCTTCAGCAACATGCTGGCGGCTCGATGAAAGCCTCACCAGTTGTCTCTGGCTCTCTGGCGTGGCAGAACCAAAGTTCCTTTCTTCTCGCTGATGCAGGGTTGGAAAAAGCTCCGCGACTTTGAAATCTGAAAGATTTTGCTGTCTGGTGCCTGTGCATACCAAACACGAGCAGTAACACCTTCAGGTGCACAGATGCCGCTGCCGCTTCGTCTTTTCATCTAATCGAAGCCTTTGTCCTCAAAGCTGCTCGTCCCCACGCTGAGGCCTCCTGGCCCAGAAGCCTCCATGTTATCTTCTTCTATTTAAAAAGGTAAAGCCCACAATACTACACATAGATTCCTGGTATTTCACGTGACCCGTGATGAACGTGGCGCTCATGGTTTTTCATTTGTGAAATTTGTGAAAGTCCATTTTCATGCTGTGGTAAGATGAACGGTGTAGCTTTTCCCTCCTGTGACACTGCGGAGCAGCATTATTGTAATTCCACAGCGCTCGCCCTTTTAAAAACCCTGACGTCACGTTGACATGCTTCTGCTTGACATGCTTTGGTTCTTTAGCTATTATTCTTGACCTTTGTGCAAGAAAGCTCGCGAGGAAGATGCCTGCAGGCAGCCGGCACACCAGAGATATCGTGTCTTTATCGGAACACACTCAAACGCACGTCCTTAAACCCAAACCATGGGCAGTGGTGGCCTAGCGGTTAATGAAGCGGCCCCGTAATCAGAAGGTTGCCGGTTCGAATCCCGATCTGCCAAGGTGCCACTGAGCAAAGCACCGTCCCCACACACTGCTCCCCGGGCGCCTGTCATGGCTGCCCACTGCTCACTCAGGGTGATGGGTTAAATGCAGAGGACAAATTTCACTGTGTGCACCGTGTGCTGTGCTGCCGTGTATCACATGTGACAATCACGTCACTTTACTTCACATACGGAGCAGACGTTTATTCAGAGGGAATACGTGAAGCACACTGGGAATTACAACTGTAGGTGAGCTGGAAACGTTTACCAGACGCCTTACAATCAGTAGTAACAGGGACAGTCCCCCCCGGAGACACAATGGTAGTTCGTGGGGTTTGAACCTGGGACCCACAAGGCTATTATCATTTCCTAAATGTTTGTACAATTCTGTTTGTAGGTTTACCAAGTGCAAACTTACACGGAAGTCCTGGGAAAATCTGACATCAACTCTCCTGGCAGGAAGCAGCCAGGTCCGAGAGCTGGACCTGCTGGACAACGAGCTGCAGGACGCGGCAGTGGAGCTCCTCTCGGACGGGATCCCACGCTGCGGTCTGCGGACCCTCAGGTCCGGCCCGTCACTTCGCGGGTTTCTGCCCTGAAGCCGTAGTTCATCTCTTCCTTTCTTCAGGGTGAGACACCGCGAGTTCGGTGAAGTATGCCACGCCCTCGTCTCGCTCTGTTCCAACGCTTCCCGGCTGAGGGAGCTGGACCTGAGCCACAATCGGCCCGACCGCCCGGCACTGAGACGTCTCTCTTCTGGACTGATGGGTCCCTCCTGCAATCTGGAGGTCCTGAGGTCAGCTTCACGCTCCCGGCGGTGAACCGAGCAGCACCAGACCGACGTTACGTCAGATATTAACGATTTGGCCTGTCGATATTAAGCACATTCGAATAAATTAACGCACCGGAGACAATCCCTGACATTAAGATGGAGACGGAGAGTTTTACATTTACATTTACAGCATTTACCAGACGCCCTTATCCAGAGCGACTTACAATCAGTAGTTACAGGGACAGTCCCCCCCTGGAGACCCTCAGGGTTAAGTGTCTTGCTCAGGGACACGATGGTAGTAAGTGGGGTTCGAACCTGGGACTTCTGGTTCATAATCGAGTGTGTTACCCGCTAGGCCACTACCACCTAGTGGTAGCGTGTTTTGCGTACCACGTTTACGTTCGTTTTCAACGGAGGCACACGGAAGGCGGGGCTATTTAAACGAGCACAGCACCATGTGACATAATTCAAAGCCTTTATTGGCTTTCAAGAATGGGTTAAATGTGATTAATCCACTGCAACATGTACGATAAATTTGGTGATGTTTTCAACATGTTTTCAATATGTCAAATTCATAATTGCATGTTGCAGAATATTAACCCCTTGACGGCAGTGTTATGATGCATAAATGCGGTATTACCTTCGAATATTTCATACTAACAGAGAGACAAAAAGGTTTTTTTTGCTTCACAGGTTGGCGTTCTGCAGTTTGACTGAGAGACACTGTGAAGCGCTGGCTGAACTTCTCTCCTCCGACTCCTCGCACCTGACGGAAGTGGACTTGAGCGCCAACGACCTGCGAGACCCGGGGGCGGAGCTGCTCCGGCCGGCGCTGATGAGTCCACGCTGTCCCTTCGGTCAGAATAATAACGCCCGAGGGTGGGGGGGGGGGGGGGGGGGGGTGAGGGAAACGTGGTGACGGGGACGTGTGGTGTGCGGTCCGCATCTTTCAGGCTGAGCCACTGCCGTCTCACCGAGAAGGGCTGTGCGGCCCTGACCCCGGCGCTCTGCTCCGCCGGCTCGCCGGTGAGAACCCTGGACCTGAGCGGCAACGACCTGCAGGACCCGGGGGTGGAAGCGCTGTCCGGCGGCCTGAAGAGCCCCGAATGTAAACTGGAGGCGCTGAGGTGGTCGTCTGTTGTGCGGCGTTGCTGCCATTTATTACTTATTAATAAGTATTACTGTGTTCTAAAAGTCCATCTATCGCTCTGTCCACGCGCAGCCTGTCCTTCTGCGGCATCACCGGCCAGGGCTGCGCCTCCCTGGCCTCGGCGCTGACCTCCAACCCCTCCCACCTGAGAGAGCTGGATCTGAGCTACAACCACCTCGGGGACCAAGGAGTGGGGCTCCTCTCGGGCTGCGGCCTGCGGGCGCTCCGGTCAGTATAGCTGCAGTGCATGTTGGGGAGGGGGGTTTGTGGGACACGCTGCGAGACACGTGCTCTCTTTCTGTCCTGCAGTGTTGACCACGGCGGCGTGTACTGCTTGACAAGAGACTTGAAAAAATGTGAGTTGCGCCAGTTTCATTCTCTTTGTGCCAGAAACTGGCACCATCGTTGGGATTCAAGGTTTCTAGTCAATTCAAAGTATTACGTGATATACAATAAAATATTTGCATACACTACTAGTTCAAAGATTGAATGAACTTTCGCTGTGGCGGTTATGGGGACTGAGATGGAGCCATTCTGAAGAATCCATATTTTAGAAACATATCTAGTATTTGCTGTTAGTATAATTTACATTTATCGCCCTTATCCAGAGCCACTTACAATCAGTAGTTACAGAGGGTGGTAGTAGCCTAGCGGGTAACACACTTGCCTATTAACCAGAAGACCACCCTGTTTGATGAATCTGTTTACTTCAGAGTCGCTGCTTTGTTCACTATTGTCGTAATCAAAAGTCGATTAGATGAGCTGCTCATTAACATAAACCTTCTGCATAAATCTTCAGGACTGGTGGAAACCGTCCCCGTTGTCCAACTTACGGTGGTGGAGAGGAGACACGAGTGTAAAATGCTGCCAACACACCAAAAGCTCCCTGATTTGGAGAGACGCAAATCGTACAGAATTGAATATTAAATAATGTGCATCGTGTGCAAATGCTGGTAGTAGCCTAATGGTAGACGTTCGCCTCTGAACCAGGAGGCCATAAAGTCCGAGGTTTAAACCGTACTTACTACCAGTGTCTCCAGGGGGACCGTCCCTGTCACTACTGATTGCATGTCGCTCTGGATGAGGGTGTCTGATAAATGCCGTAAACTTAAAAGGTAAATGTCCCCATTTGGCAAGTGGATAAGTGTGTTAGTGTGAAAGTAAGTCTCTAGTGTGCGTATTCCTTCTACGTAAGTGGTCAGTATTGATTGTATTGACTGCGTTGCCTTAGAAACCACTATAACATTTCGATCTACCTGTAGACGCCTGCCGGCTCGCGCTGGACCCCGACACAGCGTACGGGGAGCTGTCCCTGTGCCGGGAGAAGAGGAAGGCCACGTTCGCCAGCGTCCCGGACTGGTCTCCCGACCGGCCCGAGCGCTTCCTCCTCTGTCCTCAGGTGCTCTGCGGAGACGGCTTGACCGGCCGCGCCTACTGGGAGGTCGAGTGGACGGGCACGAGGGTTATAATCGGAGGCGCCTACAAGGGCCTCAGCAGGAAAGGTGCCGCCGACGTCGCCGGTCTGGGAGCGACGGAGAACTCCTGGGACCTGGAGTGCTCGGCCAGGTCCGGCTACGTGGCCTGGCACCATGAAAAGAGGACGGAGGTTCCCGCCCGCGGCGGCCTGTCGGGACGCGTGGGGGTGTTTCTGGACTGGTCCGCCGGCACCCTGTCATTTTATACCGTCTCCTTGGAAACGGTGACACACCTGCACACGTTCCGCGCCACGTTCGCAGAACCCGTGTACCCGGGATTCTGGGTGAGTCCTGAGAGTTCGGTGTCCCTCCAGCACCTGACATAGAAACTGACCCATGGGCCACCAACAACAGTGGACAAGAGCCTTCAGGTGCACTCCGGGACATTCTACACTCTGTACTTCTATACCACCGGTCAGAAGCATGGGCCGGAGGACTGGGTTCAAACCACAGCTTCTCGTGGCTTCACGGAGAAAAACAACTTCGTTCAGCTGCAGCGGGGTCATGTGACCACGAATGATATTCCTCGAGCTGGTTCAGAGCGATGGTATGGCGAGATGTCCCCGTTCCCAGGATTCCTGCGTAGCGCTGATCGTGACAGAAAAAATGTATCGTTTCGTTTCTCGACCGTCTTTTTCAATCGGCCTTACAGATATATTACCAGTTAATCTGAAATGCAACGATCGCAGCGACTGGGCCGTTCCAGGTTGTTTTTCCATTGTTTCACGGGTGCTGTGATTCCTGACATTCCTGAACTGCTTTTATGTTTATATTCCAATTAGCATGCCCCGTAACCCAGGCAACGATGGCACAGTGTCTGAATAATAAAACTGTCTGGTGAGCGAGTGAATGAACGAGACACACCGTGTGGTGCAGGTTTGCAGCCGTAATGAATGCACGGATTCTTCACACCCGACACGGCCTACATTCCAACAGCGGAAGGCCGCAGTCCGCGCCGTGGCCTCCGTCCTCCATTTTACTGTGTCGCTGTGTTTGTGTTTGGACGGATTTAAGCATCACCCACACCATAAATAATCAGAACAAGAAAGAAGTGAAGTGATTGTGAGACAACGGGGACGGTTTCCACCAGTCCTGAAGCGCCCAGTGCACACAGTGAAATGTGTCCTCTGCTTTTAACCATCACCCTGAGTGAGCAGCGGGCAGCCATGACAGGCGCCCGGGGAGCAGTGTGTGGGGACGGTGCTTTCCTCAGTAGCGAAGGGTCTGTTTCTTCCCAGTGATGGGAATAACAGTGTTAAAATAATGGGTAGCCGAGACTAGCACTTAACAATTTCCGAGCATGTTCTTTGCTGACAAGTTCGGCCTTATCAGGGCTCTTAGTTTTTGTAAACTCAAAATCTATAGAAATCGAACGAGAATTGCTGGTGTCTTCCTCCTGTAAGACGCTTTGGATAAAAGCGTCTGCAAAATAAAGTAAAGTAGAGTAAAGGGTAGTCTAAGATGGAAGTATCTAGTGATAAAACTTCTCAATTCTGGGTAACTTTTTGATTTTAATATCTTTTTTTTTTTTTTTTTACAAACGATGTATTCAGTTCTGGTGTTTCATAATAATATTAATATTTCTAACTTATTAAAGTACAATTTGTAGTAATTAATGAACTAAATCTGAGCATACAAACTATCTATAGCTGTATATGTGTTATTATTGATATAGTAAATGAAAGAGCTAAATTATAATGTTAATAATTATCATTAATGTTAATGATACAGGAAATGTATAGATGTCTACTTGGCTTATGGCACCAATTAACAAAAGGCCGGGATTCTGTATTCTTCCTGTAACCTTCGGTTTTAGCACTGGAGATGGTCAAATCTGCCATTTTTCATTCCATGTCTCTGCTTGCGATTGTGTGGTCACGTGACTGCATGGCTACGTGTGATTGGTGAGACGGTGCCAGGTGATTGTTGTTGCTACGTCTGAATGGTCGAACGTAGTCATGTGGCGGTATCAAGCAGTTTCTTATCCACCACTGGTCACTGGGGCAGTGGTGGCCTAGTGGTTAAGAAAGCGGCCCCGTAATCAGAAGGTTGCCGGTTCGAATCCCGATCCGCCAAAATTTAGATTTAGATTTACAGCATTTATCAGACGCCCTTATCCAGAGCGACTTACAATCAGTTGTTACAGGGACAGTCCCCCTGGAGCAACTTAGGGTTAAGTGTCTTGCTCAGGGACACAATGGCAGTAAGTGGGATTCGAACCCGGGTCTTCTGGTTCATAGGCGAGTGTGTTACCCACTAGGCTACTACCACCCTATACTACCACCCTACCACCAAGGTGCCACTGAGGTGCCACTGAGCAAAGCACCGTCCCCACACACTGCTCCCCAGGCGCCTGTCATGGCTGCCCACTGTTCACCAAGGGTGATGGGTTATAAGCAGAGGACACATTTCACTGTGTGATATGCTGCTGTGTATCACATGTGACAATCACTTCACTTTCCTTTCCTTATCCACGACTGTACTCTAGTAAAAGTAAAAAGTGTGCCGTTGCACTGAGAAGTACATTCATTTCAAAGTAACATGTCACCTCTGGTAATAACTATAACTACATTACTCTTCAAAAAGTAATGTGCCCAACACCGAGGATGTGTTTGCAGCAAAAACATTGTGATTTTATGTCAATTCCAGAATGTTAAATCTATGCAATAGATTTCCAGCATGTTCTCACCTACACCCTGGCACCTCGACTCTTTCTTTAGTGACTTTTGAGCTATAAACTTTTATTTGACTTGTACTGACGTCCTCCGCGTGAGTGTTACTGAACCTTTGCTGACTTCCGTGCTGCTGATACTAAAGTTTCATCACCCTTGACAGCCTGAAACGATTCGCGGCCTTCGGGGGGGGGACGTGCCGTCTTTCCACAGAGGACTTTTATCTCATTGTTTCATTGCTGCTATTAAAAAGCGCCCTCGCTCACAAATCCCCATTTTGTCAGCACTCGGTTGTAACCGCTTCCTGTACCGGGTGTCATCCCGCGCACCTACCGCATTCCGAACGTCCCAGACGGGGTGGACAGAAGGGACGAGGGTGCGTTTTCAGCGGCTTGTTTCAGCTCCCAATAACGAGAGGATGGAGGGGACCAACAACAGGTCTGATTGGCAGACAGAGAGTCCTTTGGGTGCTGAGAGGAGACTCCACACGCTACTACACCTAGGAGTTCACTCGCTGTTTCCATGGCAACCATTGATTGATGCAGACGGGGGGAAGACAAGGTAAGGTGCGTGTAAGTGTGGTCCTCTGCTTACTTGACTTATCGACTCAGATGAGGATCCGGCAGAAAACAGCGATCTGTGGCGTCACCTTACACCCCCACGCTGCAGTTCATCGGTAGCTCCGCCCATAAAAATGACCTGTTCTGGTGGCCTCCTCACAACCACTTCCTGTTTTGCAGTGTGTTTGAGGGTCTGCTGCATTCAGATCATACTCGATTTCTCAGCTTCCAAGCTCCTGGTTCTGGTTCTGCCACCTCCAGTATGTATGTGTGCACAGAATGGACCCAAATCGCTCAAGTCAGGCTAAAGATGACTGGACTGAAAGGGTTAACCGTTTTCCATCACCCCACCGCCAAGATCCCCATAAACGTGATCCACACGGACATCCCAACTTGCAAAGGCTCATTTCAGGGAGGTTATCATAGCGGTTAAGGAAGCGCCCCCGTAATCAGAAGGTTGCAGGTTCGAACCCCGATCCGCCAAGGTGCCACTGTGTCCTCTGCTTTTGACCAGCAGTTTCCGGTCAGCAGTGGGCAGCCATGATCGGATTATGGGGCCGCTTCCTTACCTCACGAATGGTCCATCGAGGTCGGAACGAGAAACGGGCAAATGGCCGATCTGGTTTAGTAGTGAAAACGAGGCAGTCGGTGCGCGGCAGGGTCAGTCGGGCGAGTATCTTCGATGATAAATAACGATGAGCGGTCCCTGAGCAAGATGGCTGCCGGACGTTTACAGTCGCCTGCTTCCGGGTGGCCGTCCCTGTGGGGACTGAGTGTCCCTCCGCTCAGCTCCTCGAGAAGTTAAATGAAAGCCCGCCCACACCAGGTCAGCCAATCGGGATGCTCTCGATGCTACGTGAACAGGCCTAAGACTGTAAGCTACCGTCTCGTGTGCGTGCTTTTGTTTGTCTGTTTGGGATCCCGGGGTCTTTTCTTCAGTGGACAGGGATCAGGGAGCCGCTAACATGCGGGAAACTCCTGGAAGTTCTGGCTTCTGCCCACCATCCTTTTGTGAGCAGCACCTAGATAGCCGTGTGTGGGGACACCTCGGTGGCACTAGGACGATTCGGGACTCGGCCCCCAAACGTCTGGTTATGGGTTCGCAGCAACAAAATGTGTTTTAACAGCTTTTAAAATTTCATGAACAGCGGGACCAGAGACTTGAGTATTTAACCCCAGGGTGATGGGACAGATAAGTAGGTGTTAGGTGGGCGTGGCCACTGCCGATTAGTATTCAGGGTGCAGGCAGTTCAGTTCATAGTAAACTGACACAAGTCATGTGGATTCAGTGCCTTGAAAAGACACGCCCCCACACTTCCAGGATCTTAAACCTGATATTTTTCTGTGGAGACGTAAGATGTCCAACTGTGAAATTCACCAATTTCATTGAATGAGCCTGAACTCAATGTCACATCCAAGGTCATGTTTTGTCCCTTTATTATATTTATTTTTATATTTTATGGCATTTACCAGACTTGCAGTCAGTAGTTACAGGGACAGTCCCCCCCTGGAGACACTGGCTCAAGGACACAATGGTAGTAAGTGGGGTTTGAACCTGGGACTTTGTGGTCATCTGGTTTTACCCACTAGGTGGTTTTAGTACTTCAAACATGGTGCTGTTCTAATTTAAGCAAACAAATTTAAAAAGTATAAATTCCCACATTCCTGTTATCCCAATTTATGGAAAATCATTTTTAAATGTGTGTGTGTGTGTGTGTGTGCAGGGGGTGGTGATCAGGCTCCACGTTCCTTTTCGCAACCCTGGAGCTTCAGGTGTTCGGTTCAGGCCCGGTTCTTCAGAACCACGCAGGTGATCCTGTGTGTGTGTGTGTGTGTGTGTGTGTGTGTGTGTGTGCGTGAAAGTGTGTGTGTGTGTGAGTGAGTGTGTGTGCGTGTCTGTGTGAGTGTGTGTGCGTGTCTGTGTGTGTGTGTGTGCGTGTGTGTGTGCGTGAAAGTGTGTGTGTGTGTGTGTGCGTGTGTGTGTGTGAGTGAGAGTGTGTTCCTGTGCGTGTGCATGAGAGTATGTGTGCGTGCGTGAGAGAGAGAGAGAGGTGTGTGTGTGTGTGTGTGTGTGTGTGTGAGTGAGTGTGTGTGTGTGTGCGCCTGTGAGTGTGTGTGCGTGTGTGAGAGAGAGAGAGAGTGTGTGTGTGTGTGTGTGTGTGTGAGTGAGTGTGTGTGTGTGTGCGCCTGTGAGTGTGTGTGCGTGTGTGAGAGAGAGAGAGAGGGTGTGCGTGTGTGTGTGCGTGAAAGTGTGTGCGCCTGTGAGTGTGTGTGCGTGTGTGAGAGAGAGAGAGAGAGAGAGTGTGTGTGTGTGTGCGTGCAGGGGGCGGTGATCAGGCTCCACGTTCCTTCTCGGAATCCAGCGCTGGAGCCTGTGGTGACGGTGTTCGGTTCAGGCCCGGTTCGGCCGTCGCTGTTCTTCAGAACCACGCAGGCGCGCCTGTGCGTGTGCGCGCGTGCGCGCGTGTGCGTCTTTCTCGGCACCGGACCGATCGAGCTGTGCGCGCGCGCGCGTCCTCGGGCCTCGGACAGACACCGGGACAGGTCGCCGTCGCCCCACCGGACCCCCCTGCCGCCGACCGACACCCCCGGAGAGCGGCGCGCCCCCGATGCGCCGGAGCCGCGCGCGGCCGCGCGCGCCGTGATTCCTCCGTTCCTCTTTCCTTTTTTTCCCCGGGCCCCGACCGAGCTGCTGACGCGGGGAACCGCAGTACCTCCCACCGCACGCAGCGCACGACGGGACGGATCTTCACCGCGCCGCGCCTCCGTCTCCAGACGCCGCGACTCCGGCTCAACAGTTCCCCGGCGGCGAGGAGGCGATGTCGGCCGGCGGGGCTCCGGCGGCGGGGTGTGGACTCCACAAGCGCCATTTTCGCCGCTTCGGATCTGCCTGCTGATCGGACCGAGGTCGGTTCTACCGGCGGGACGTTCCGGCCTGACCTCGCTTTATTACCGATAATTACCATTATCATAATTACTACTATTCATTTTGGGGGCCTTTTGCGCGCGTCTGTCGCGTATTGGTAGCCTCGGAGGGCCCGCCTGGAAGATGGATGCTTATTAATTTTTAATCTTTATGCATCCGCGCGAAGAGGGAGAGAAAGGGAGGAAAACAGCGGATAAAGTGCGGCGGGCGGGGGAGGAGGAGGAGGACGAGGAAGATGACCGGGAGACAGTGAGCGGCCCGAGGACCACTGGGAACAGCGGGGATACTGGACACGAGAGGTGAGCGCGCGCCCGCACGCACGCACGCACGCACGCACGCACGCACGCGCCGCGGTTTTTCTCTCGCGCTCTCGGTGGAGACGGGAGTACAGTACATGCGCGCGCGCGCGTGCGTCCGTTTCGCTCCCGCAGCGCGTGAGGGGTTTCTCAATGCGCTCGAGCCAACAGTCACAACTCTGTGTGGGTGGGTGTGATGGGGTGTATGCGTGTGTATGGGTGTGTGTGAGGGGTTGTGGGTGTATGTATGGGTGGGTGTGATGGGGTGTATGCGTGTGTATGGGTGTGTGTGGCGGGGTTGTGGGTGTATGTATGGGTGGGTGTGTGTGATGGGTTGTGGGTGTATGTATGGGTGGGTGTGTGTGATGGGTTGTGTGGGTGTGTGTGGCAGGGTTGTGGGTGTATGTATAGGTGTGTGTGATGGGTTGTGTGTGTGTTGAGGGGTTGTGTGTGTGTATGGGTGTGTGTGAGGGGTTGTGGGTGTGTGTGTGGCTTTGTATGTGTGATGGGTTGTGTGTGTGTGTTTTCCTGGACTGTATGTAAATAAGATGTAAATGAACCTAGGCAGGTTAGAGCACCATCTTTTGCTGTCTCTGTGTGTGTGTGTGTGTGTGTGTGTGTGTGTGAGTGTGTGCGAGTGTGTAGGACACACACTGGACATGGATGGACGCTGCTGATGATGACGATGATGATGATGATGATGAGTGTGGTGTGTTTGTTTGCACCGAGCTCCCGGCGAGACGCAGCGAGGAACAAAGCAGAAGTGTTTGGCTTTAACTACAGGGTGTTGTAATCATAGCAATTACACTCCCTCTGCAGTCCAACACACACACACACACTGGGATTTTGTGTAACAGGTTGTGTGTGGAGTGTGTGTAAAACGGGCGTGGTGTCCTCGCATGTGTAGCAGCAGTACTAAAGTGGAAGGTGTTATTTGTGTCAGTAATCCATGTGACCTGCTGGGACGTGTGTGTGTGTGTGTGTGTGTGTGTGGTGGAGAGATGGGACCAGGGGAGCCTGTGATTGCCCATGTGTACAAAATCAGTGGTGACAAGGGGGGACGGTGGAAAGAGACGTGAAAAACAGGAGCGGCGGAGGGAGGGACGTCCCCGTCACTCGTCCCGCCACGTTGTGTGTCTCCCGTGCGTTCCGGAAACGACTCCTCGGCCGGGTTGTGACACCGTTCGGCATCGTTATTGCCTCCGCCTCATTGGATCGGAGGCCGGAGTAAGCCAGCTCGGGCCACGCGCGCGCGCGTGTGTGTGTGTGTGTGTGTGTGTGTGTGTGTGTGTGTGTGTGTGTGTGTGTGTGTGTGCGTGTGTGTGTGTGTATTCGAGTCTCGTTTCCGTGACCCGCAGCCATCTGTCGCTTGCCTACGAGTGACCTTCCGAGAGCTCGATGTCCCCCGCGTTCTTCCTGCATTAATAACGCGTATTTACGCTGCTGATGCCGCCTGCGTGCGGCTGGCTCCGCCCACTCCGCCCGGATCCGATCGTATTATTATTAGCGGCTTATTAATCTGGCCGCGTCGGCGCGGAAACAGAGCGTCTCAGCAGAAGCCCCGGCGGCCCAGGTGAGCGAGGGGAATATTAAAAGCGACGAACAACGCGAGGCGCTCGCGAGCCGCCGCGTGACCCTTGACCTCGGCCTCGGCGGTTGCAGATTCGCCGCCCGCTTTTTCATCAGCCTGCCGTGGGCGGGTCCGGTCAGGCTCTTTCCGATTGGCCGAGCTAATTAGATTATCATTTCATTATCAATAAAAAAAACAACATTTTTCAGCGTTAACTCCGTCATATTTCGGTTTCGGTGCTTTGAAGGCCAAGAAAAAGTATCCGTATAAAACCGCGGTGGCTTCCCATCGTGTCTGGGCCTTGGGAAGGGCTTCCCTGCGTGATTTTCACCGCGTGTCTTTGACGAACGTGAATATGAGCGCGTCTACGGACAGGTGAGCGCAGGCGGCTGGCGAGTAATAAAGCGGCGCTGTCTGTGGTGCTGATCCCTGGGCTGGTTACACAATGTACGCCGTTTACCAGGCGCCCTTATCCAGAGGGACAGTCCCCCCCTGGAGACACTCAGGGACAAGTGTCTTGCTCAGGGACACGATGGTAGTAAGTGGGGTTCGAACCTGGGACTTCTGGTTTGTAGGCGAGTGTATACGGGGTGGTAGTAGGTTCAAACCCCACTTACTACCATCGTGTCCCTGAGCAAGACGCTTAACCCTGAGTGTCTCCAGGGGGGGACTGTCCCTGTAACTACTGGTCGTAAGTCGCCTGGATAAGGGCGTCTGGTAAATGCGGTAAATGCTGTATTACCCACTAGGCTACTACCATCAATTCAACTTTCTTATCTCTTGTTTTTTTCATTTTAAATATTAAGATTTCATCTAATGTTATTAATGTTTTCCTGTTATGTTATCTCTGTATTTATCTGATTATCGCACTTCAGGAAGTAACACGTTGGTTTTAACGGTTACGCTGCTTCAAATGAATTTAAAAATGATATTTAAAAAAGAAATTGATACTTCTTAGCTGGCCTTTCTATAAAATACTGAGTTTTTATTTCTGGCTTTTCGAGCCCTGAAACGTCTTTATTGTTTCTAGATCCATGACAACATGTCGCCACCTGGTTTCTGTACGATACGATGGCCTCTTGCAGCTTCAGTGGTGACGGTGCGTGAGGGAACATTGTCACCGATGGCCACGTGAAATACGATTACAGGATATTAGCGTGTCCTTCACTGTCCATCAAGCTGCGCCCTGCGTACTTGTCACGCCGCGTCCACCCGGCAACGACCTCGCAATGCGAATTGCAATATTAAACTATTTCAATACAAATCCACATGTTTGGGCTTCTCGGGTTCTCGAGCCGCCGTCCTCGGGCAACGTCCGGTTCGTGGCCCGATCCAAATTCATCTAACTGTCAGACACATCAAGAGGTCTGAGCTGGACAGCCGAGCGCCAGGTCCATGTCTGGTTCTGACGTCCAGGCTTGATGATGGATGGACGGACAGACGGATGGATGGATGGATGGATGGACGGACGGATGAACGGACAGATGGATGGATGGATATGTGGATGGATGGATGGATGGACAGATGTATGGATGAATATATGGATGGATGGATATATGGATGGATGGACAGATGGATGGAAAGACGTTTGGATGAATATATGGATGGATGGATATATGGATGGATGGATGGATGGATGGATGGACGGCAGATGGACAGACGGATAGATGAATATATGGATGGATGGATGGACGGACGGATGGAAAGACGTTTGGATGAATATATGGATGGATGGATGGATGGATGGATGGATGGATGGACGGCAGATGGACAGACGGATAGATGAATATATGAATGGATGGATGGACAGATGGATATATGGATGGATGGATGGTTGGACGGACGGACGGATGGATATATGGATGGACGGACGGACGGATGGACAGACGGATAGATGAATATATGGATGGATAGATATATGGATGGATGGATGGATGGATGGATGGATGGTTGGACGGACGAATGGACAGACGGATAGATGAATATATGGATGGATGGATATATGGATGGATGGATGGATGGATGGATGGTTGGACGGACGAATGGACAGACGGATAGATGAATATATGGATGGATGGATATATGGATGGATGGATGGATGGTTGGACGGACGGACGGACGGACGGACGGATGGACGGACGGACGGACGGATGGATGGATGGACGGATGGACGTATATGGATGGACGGACGGATGGATGGATATATGGATGGACGGATGGGTACGTGGTTCCGTCTCTGGTTTTGTAGGCCGCTCTGGAGCCCGGGGCTGTATTTTGAGCTGCAGCGGGGTGTGGGAGGGGCCGTTGTTTTATATAATTGGCTGGTCGGGATGTTGCTGGAGGGAGATGCTGCGGAGGAAATGGACGGATGGAGGGACGCACGGACAGCCAGACACAAAAGAAAAGGAAGGCGGCCTCGTGGAGTGAGAAAGGCGTAATGAGCGTGCGATTGAAGGACAGGGTCAGACTGGGACAAAGGAAGGAAAATGAGAGAAAGAGGGAACGAGACGGAGGGAGACGGAACGCCGAGCATCAGTGCGGGAGAGAGAAAGGAAAAAAGGCAGAGCAACAAAATGGAGAGAGAGAGAGCGAGGGAGGGAGCGTGTGCCGCTGCTGCTGCAGAGCAGCTCTCTATCGCCGAGTTGCCATGGCGACGGTGCGTGCCGAGTCTGGTCACCAGTGGATCGATGTGCGCTTACGTTTGTGTGTGTGTGTGTGTGTGCTTAACAGGGAAAAGGTAGAGTTACGGTGAAGTTCACGGCTAGCTGGAAGGCTTCTTCTCTCCAGAGTGTGTTTGTGGTAAATATTATTCATGACTACGGGCATCTCTGGTTGCTGATCCCTCAAAATCCTTCAACACAGTTTCACAAACCGCACACACACACACACACACACACACACAGGTAAAATCCCACAGGAAAAGCGTATCTCATACCCGGGATTCCAGCCAAAAACCCACCGTCCTGATTCCGTGGCGGAACGGCGGGATATAATGCCCCACTGCCTCTGAAGAGCAGCTTTATGAAACCCACACACACTCACACACGTATGCATTCCGCTACACACACGCACTCTGCAAGTGTTGGTGTAGCAGCCAGGAACATCTACCAACGTCCACCTAGAACAATGGGCTGAGCTACCAACCGTTCGCTGACTGTTAATATGTTTTTTTAACGTTGACATGGCGTTATTAGTGCGTTCAGTTGCACTTAGAATTGCAATAATAAACCTTATTGTAATAATATTTTTGAAAAGTGAAGTGATGGTCATTGTGAGACACAGCAGCACAGCACACGGTGCCACAACAAAATGTGTCCTCTGCATTTAACCATCACCCTTGGTGAGCAGTGGGCAGCCATGACAGGCGCCCGGGGAGCAGTGTGTGGGGACGGTGGCACCTCGGCGGGTCGGGATTCGAACCGGCAACCTTCTGATAACTTGGGCTGCTTCCAACTGCCCCTATTATGCAAGTTTTAGATTCTAGGTTCCCCAAAAGTTTACTTGATACGTTTTTTTTAATGCTTAATTAAAAAATGAAGCACTTTTATTTTACAAAAGGCGGAATGTGTAATATATGCGTGAGTCACACACATATCATTTACACGTAAATGTCCAAGCACTTTGCTGAACAGCGATTAAATGTGATTTGTCATGCTGCATTTGTTCTTTATAATAATAATAGTTATTGTTGTTGCTATAAAATTAAAGAGAAGTTCGTGGATAGCGATTATTTTGCATGGCCCAGTTCATTCTGCCTGCATATTTATTCATGTATTTCATTTATTTACTGTAAACCAGATCCATTTTTTTGTTGTCACGGCTGTTTTATATCCACTCTTGATCAATATCAGGGGACACTCGCTGTGGACGTTTTAACGCAGATCGTGGGGGACTCTGTCTATGCTAATTGGGAACATCTGACGCGCGGGGGGACGCGCGGGGACGATGTAACTCGTCTAGTGCGAAGGATTTAAGGACGCGGCGTGAATGTGAGAAAAGAATAGAGGAGGACGTTTGCCGCTTGCCGAAAGGGACGCACACACACGACAAAAGAAGCGCAGGAGCGGGCGGGCGGGCCGGGGACGGAGGGCCCGGGCCCTTGGCCTGTGAAGCACCTCTTCAGATGGATAATCGTCTCTAAATAAACCATCGTTCAGCTGATACCCCTCAGAGGAGCGGCAGCCGCATATGGGCCCTGATTGCTCCTGGACAGGAGGGGGGGACGAGCGGAGGGGGCTGTGGGCGGTGGGGAGGGTAACCCGATCCCCTCACGGCGAGGGGGAGTGAACTTTTCGCCTCGGACTGGAGGGACGGCCGAAACGCTCGTCCTGCACACTTTGTCGTTTTGTGCCTGTGTTTGTTAGTGACCTCCAGAAGCCACTTAAAGACTTAATGATGGTGGACAGAACTGGGTCACACACACATACACACATACACACATATTCATGTGTGCTTAACATTTACATTTACATTTACATTTACGGCATTTGGCAGACGCCCTTATCCAGAGCGACTTACAACGTGCTTAAGTTACCATCGATGAAGAGATCAATTCCGGTTCACTAGGACCCCAACTATGAATACATCTATTTTATTCACTCTGTTGTAGATTCTGTACACAAGTTCGACAACAAGAAAATTACAATTTAATCTAAATATTCTCTAAAGAGGAAGGTCTTGAGCTGCCGTTTGAAGGTGCTCAGTGACTGAGCTGTTCTGACCTCGAGGGGAAGTTCATTCCACCACCGAGGGGCCAAGACGGAGAAGAGTCTAGATGAATTTTTTCCTTTTACCTTCAGAGATGGAGGGACCAGGCGAGCAGTACTGGAGGCTCGGAGTATATGAGGTGCAGTGCGAGGTGTAATAAGGGCTGTGAGGTAGGATGGTGCTACTCCATGTTTGGCTTTGTAGGCCAGCATCAGTATTTTGAACCTGATGCGTGCAGCTACTGGGAGCCAGTGGAGGGAACGTAGCAGAGGGGCGGTGTGGGAGAATTTGGGAAGGTTGAAGATCAGTCGTTAACCCAAAGAGTTCATCTGAATTTTTTAAAAAGATGACATCCCAAGCTTTTTGAAATTCTTCTATCATGTTGATCTGACTAGGCACGGAATACGGTATATTAGGGTATATTAAATACAGTATATTAAATCGGTGCGTTACGACGCAGACGTGGACGATTCTGCATCGGGCAGAACATAATCAATTATATCATAATGCCGTTGCTCGGAGATAAAAAGTTCGGCCTCGTCAACACGGATGTTCATCATGAACGACCATATTCATTTTTGCTGCGCTTTGTAGCTGAGTTCAGTTGATGCTGTTTAATGTTCGTCAGAATTTGACACCTGCGATAATTTGCAGCCACAATTGAGGTATAGATAATCGTATTCGATTTACAGTGTGTGTGTAGTGTGTGTGTGTGTGTATATATATATATATATATATATATAATTTTATTACTAATATTAATTATTACTATTGCATGTATACTTATCCATTGTTGTTGGCACATGTTTTTTTTTTTTTTGGCACGCTTTTTTTTTTAAACATTAAAATTTTTTTTTTTAAATCTACAGAATATATTTATTTCTAGAATTGCTGTTACCTCAGGATTCACTGTGAATCCCCCTCCATCCTTTTTGCAGGATCTTCAGTCTGACAACGTGAGCAAGGGAGGCTCCTCTGAGCCACGCCCAACTGGCCCCGCCCCCCCATCCTAGCCACGTCCAGTCCGCCTTCATCATGGCGCTGCCGCTGTGGATACTGTGGGTGTGCGCGGCCACGCTGGACAATGTCGGCCCGTCTGTCCAAGGTTGGTGCTCGTCTCGCTCCATGTGAATAACTCGCATCTAAATACGCTGGTATCCTGGCAACCATTAGCGGCTCCCTCGTCGGTATCATAGCAACATTTACTGATGGGTCAAGCGAAATCCGACTCTGTATTGGTTCGAGATATTGATATAGAGGCCATTGGGGTGGTGCAGCAATTTTCCCAAGTCTGCTGGCATATTCACTGTGCTGTTGCCTAGCAACCGCCAAAGCCAAATGTCAATGGAATGTGAAACAAAAGCGACGTGAAGCCTTGTCCCCAAGCTAAATCGTGAACTTACACCTGTTAATGGTCCTTTCAGCAGATCCTGTATGGCACTGGAATGACCGCGGCTGAGAAGAGTGTTTTTTTTAAACGCATTTGCACACTGTATTGAATTGCGTTGGAAGGTTTCGTGGCGAGCGTGGCTACGGAGACGCGGAAAAGCGGTTTCATTTGGCAAGTGTGTGTGTCTAGAAGCCATTCTGAGGACTCTGGATCAGAGGCGGTCTGTTTGAGAGGAAAGGTTAATGAAGTCTTTGAACGTCTATCAGAGATGCAACGCCATCCCACAAACAGAGCTTTGAAGTGCGGTGTGTGTGTGTGTGTGTGTGTGTGTGTGTGTGTGTGTGTGCGTGTGTGAACGACTGCACGCTTGTGTATAATAGACTGCTTAAATGAGACTGCATGAATAGTAAAATATTCCCCTCCTGGTTATACGAGGATATATATCACGATAACAGAGTGATGGAGGGGAAGAGAAACGCAAGAGAAGGAAATTATTTGCTCGCGGCTAATGATCCGTGTTTAATGATGTTTGGAGGTTTAGGTTTTAGAAATATTATTGAAATGCAGATGTTTTATTTAAAGGTACAGAACCAAATGTGTGTGTGCATGGTACACACGTTGAGGGGTCGGGGGTGGATGGGTTGAGTGTGATGGCTAGAGATGTAATCGATCTGTTTGCCTGGTCAGAGTGGCGAACAGACTAAATTGTGTAGTGCTGTATCAGATGTGCAGCAGTGTGTGTGTGTGTGTGTGTGTGTGTGTATGTGCGACTCTGTGAGAGCAGCAGGAGCTGGCCGCAGTGCTGAAAGACAGTGGGAGGTGTTAATTTTCCAGACGTGTCATAAATGATGGTCCCTCGCTGAACCTGGCTGTCATTGTTGTTTAGAAAGTGCGAGCTGGTGACATGTAAATGATCAAAATCTCACGCTCACAGATTCACTGTCTGTTCTCCGCATTCAGGTTTGAGCCGGGCAGCGATGCCATTTGGGTTGATGAGGCGAGAGCTGGCGTGCGAGGGATACCCCATCGAGCTGCGTTGCCCAGGAAGTGATGTCATCATGATCGAGACGGCCAATTATGGGCGCACTGATGACAAGATCTGTGACGCAGACCCCTTCCAGATGGAGAACGTGCAATGCTACCAACCTGACGCCTTTAAGATAATGTCTCAAAGGTTGAGTTTTTATTTTAATTTTTTTTTATTGGGTTAATATGTATGTGTGTGTATGACATTTTTTCAGCCAACATGTACAGGAGACCCTCTAATAGTGTATAACATTTATGAAACCGTATACCAGGTGCAAAAGCATTTGATTGGTTCAAGGAAAAGCGCCGCTGCAGAGTCATACGATTTTCTGATCCAGCAGAAGCAAAAAGTATTTTTGAGCCCACTAAAGGGGTTAGTAAATGTAGGCCTGTGTGTGGGGGAGTGAGATAATGCGTGTGTGTTTTTGCCTGTCTGCCGTGCTGGCGCCAGTGCTGGTCCCCAGTGTTCAGCAGAGGCTTCCTAGAAGAGTAGATCAATAAAAAGCCCCACTCTGGCCTCGGACTAGGCCAGGGGCGGGGTGGGGAACAGAGCGCCTGCTTATTTCCACAGCTGCACGCCGCTCACAGTTACACCAAACAAGCATGTTTTCCATTAGCAGGTCACATACTTAAACTTCACTGGGTGTGGCGATGTTTCTTTGTGTCTTCGTGATATCCAGTATAAGAACATTATTTCCATCGTGTGTTGTACTCATGCATGTTTGGTACTAGCTCAGGACACGTAGACTCTGCTTTCTAACATGTTTGCACACACACTCTGCTGTTTGTAAGCTGCTTATGCAAATGAACAAAGAAATGACACAAGATAAGCCAAATGACAAGGCGAGCTCTAAAAAATGAACTCTGCTGAGGCCAAGCATATATTATGCATTTAATGTCCAATTATGGAAACAGTATTCCTGGAATGACTGAAGGTTAAGATCATCACAAAAGCAAGATATGCATGACTTGATAGATGAGTTTAGTCACCACTATACCAGTACTGTATTTAACTAACTAAAATATTGTATTTATCTATATTTATCTAGTTGACCTACTGTATTTAACCAAGTCATTATATTAGCCCACTGAGATACTGTATGTATACTATAGCTAACTAAGTTATTCTATTTATCACGATAACTACTGTTTAAACTATCAACTGTAGCTAGCCAAGTTATTGTGTTTATCAAGATAACTACTGTACGTAGCTAACTAACCTATCAATTTTAATCAGCTAGGTTATTATATTAAACAAGTTAACTACTGTACATTACTAACAAAGCTATCAACTGTAGCTAGCTAAGTTATTGTGTTTATCAAGCTAACTAATGTATGTGGCTAAGTATCAACTTTAATCAGCTAGGTTACTATATTTATCAAGCTAACTACTGTATGTTACTAACAAAGCTATCAACTAAAGCTATCTTAGTTATTGTGTTTATCACACAAACTACTGTACATAGTTTTTGTATTTAGCTAGCTATGCAAGTTTTATATAAAACTTCTTGGGCATGTGGGTCATGTTGAACCACAAAATTAAAAAAAGTGAATATATTTTAGAGCTGGCTAAAAAGATTATTTTTATTTTGTGCAGTTATCAAGAATTAGCACTATAAACATTGCCAGGAGTTATACTGACTTAATTGATTTAGTAGCATTTAACCATTGTTGAATATATAAATTATATTGTTTGATTTTTCATAATATGTTGGTACAGTCATTAAATATACCCTCTGCTTTCATACCCAGCTGACAGCTTCACAGATATATTTTTGAATAAATTAAACTGTGGCTGATTTTCATTTTGATAATATAATAAGCATTAGCTTTTTCTACCTACCTACTGAGCATTTTGCTTCGGAATCATGCTGCTTTTTAATATTAGCCATTTAAACATATGTTTTGTGTGTAATTAGTTATTGCATTTAATCCCTCTCTCTTTATTTGTCTATCTTTCACTCTCTTAGATGTAACAATAGGACACAGTGTGTTGTCGTTGCGGGGGCTGATGTTTTTCCAGACCCCTGCCCGGGAACCTATAAATACCTGGAGATCCAGTACGAGTGTGTTCCTTACAGTAAGTCGCATAAATACACAACAAAGACAGACACACCCACACACACATATATATACAATTACGCACACATCACTAACACACACACACACACACACACACACAAGACTTGTGTTTATCTATTTATTGGGTAAAAACAGACATAAACACATACATACACTTACACACTGTATGACCATACCAAATCACAAACACATTCCCACACCTCAATTTTCATCATCTCTCCCTTCATTTCTCTCTTCTCTCTGTCCTCCTCTCTTCTCTCCTCGACACCCACCTCTCCACCTTCCTCCCCTCGCTCCTTCCATTCCCCCAGCCGCACTCGTCCTCCTGCTGTCCCTCTCTCCTCTCCTCCATTGGGGTGTAGGATAAGGTGTTTGGGAGTGTTTTACACATGAATTGTGCTTTTCACGTTTCCCTTCCGCAGGAGGAAAGTGTCGCCAACGGCCCAGACCAATAACCTTCATCCTCCTTTTATTCTGTTTCTGAAGGGGATGACCTCTTTTTTTCTGCTTATGAAACAGTGTTTTACCTTACTTTACATTTCCTCCGTTTCTCACTCTGTTCATTTTTCTTCCTTTTTTCAGGTTATCCGTGTGACATGGCTTCCATGACAACAGCACAGAAATAGTATTGTCCGCTTTGTCATTTCAACCTCTGTGCAAAAAAAAAAAAAAAAAGAGAGAGATTTCTCCACCCCCAGGTCCTGGTGAAATGGTTCCTCCCACTTTTAAGGGCTGCAGAAGCACTCCCCCGCACGGGCGGCCGGGTGGTGCAGTCTGGGTACTGTACGGCTATTCACAACATCTTTTCTGCCTCCAGGGTCAACTGGAAACTTGGCGTCCAACCTCCACCACACACACACACACACACACACACAAACACACACACCCCGGGCTGGTTTGAGATCTTGCCCTGTGTGTGTGTGTGTGTTTAACTGTGTATTTTAGCTTCGGAGGTGGACTCACTTCTGCCACCTCTGTTGTTTAACGCTTCCTCCCCGACAATGGAGACGCGAGTGTTTGTGACATTCTGTTCGGTTTCCCCAGGATCCCGGTGTGTGTGTGTTTGTGTGTCGCCTTAAATAAATGTCATGGGCAGTTTGTAGTTTGTTTAGGTGTGTGTATGTGTGTGTGTGTGTGTTTGTTTGCTTGCACTGTGTGTGATAGGCTCGACCAGGATGGAAGATTTTTTATCCCCCTCCTTTCACCTCTTTTCTTGTGTACTCTTTTTGTTTTTTTCCGTATCCCTCTCCTCCGTGCTGAAGTCACTAGGGAATGTTGGCTTTTGTGTGTGTGTGTGTGTGTGTGTGTGTGTGTGTGTAACCCCAGGCTTCTGTCTTCTCTGTATGTGCTCCAACGCTGTCTGCATTCGTTTGGTCTCGGAATACTGATGTCCCTGTTTCAGAGCGCTGTAGCTTATCTCGGAGGGAGCGTAGACGGCCGCCGCATCGCCTCTGAAGGCGCCGGGGACTCCGAGCAACCGCCTGATGAAAACAGCCCGGCGCGGAGCGAATTTACCATGGCGAAAGTGACCGGCGGTGGGCGTGGGTTGAGCCGAGCGCCGATCGTGTCGGTAATTCAATACGAGCGGCGCCTCGTATTGGTGGAGGCCAACGCTAATCAGTTTCCTGCCGCCTAATGACCTGTGCGAGGGAGCATGGGTAACCTCCTACGAAGCTCTAGCCGTGATGAGGGCCAAACGAGGGGCTTTGTTTTACACCGATGGGTTCGTTCCCATTCGTTCGTTCGTTTCATTTTTCTTCTCCGCCGCGGAGCCGCCGCGACTCGTTTAGATGCAAATGGGGGGAAAAAAGAGGCGGCGTGTTGTACCAAAGCCATTCGGCAGGAAGTGGGAAGGCGGCGCGCTGTTCTTAATCTGCACGTTTAACTCCCTTTTCCTCCCGCAGGCCGAGACGTGTCTCTTCCTCCCGGCAGGGTGGAGACGGGAAGGCCGGCGCGGAGGACGGAGTGAATGGATGGATGAATGGGTGGAGGGATGGAGGGGGGGAAGGAAGCGGAGGAGTGCACAGGGGGCTAGGGCTTTGATTGCCAGTGGGGGCCAATTAACCAGTGTTTTCTACTGGCCGCTGACGATTGGGCTGTGGGTCAGGGTGCTGCTTTTGGGGGCGGGGCTAAAGTAAGGCCGAGTTAGACCCACCCTCCCCACCCTCCCATTTCTCATCTGTTCAGTCCTTCCTCTTCTTTCTTTCTTTCTGGAACTCCCTTTGCTCTATCACTTCTTAGCAATTACCTCTTCTCAACCCCATCTCTCTCTCTCTCTCTTTCTCCGTCTGTTTCTCTTTATATATCTCCTGCTCTGTCTCTCCATAGATTCTCCACATGTCTGCTACTTTTATCTAACCATGAAGCCAGTCTCAGAAAAACTTGACCTTTTGAAAAGAAAACCTGGGAGTCTGCTGTTTAATGGCTAATTTTTCTTTTTCTCCTGCATTTCTTCTCTCTTCCTGTCTTGAATCTCTTTCTCTCAACTCTTCTCTATATCTCTCTATCTATCTCTCAATTTCTCGATCTCTTATTCCGACGCTTGAGTAGAAGTGGATCAAAAAGGTAAAGACCATGTTGACCATAATGCCGCAATCTTTCCCTCCTCGTCTTGCCAATCTCCTTCCCTTCCTCCCCTCCCCTCTCTCTCTCTCTCTCTCTCTCTCTCTCTCTCACCCTTTATTCCCTCTTGTGTTGTGTTCAAGTTCGATGTAGTCCCTAGTCCTGCTCTTCCTTTTCATCTCTCTCTCTCTCTCTCTCTCTCTCAGTCTCTCTTGCTCTTTTGTGTCAGTAACTGAACTCTACAGTCCTTCCAGATGCTCACAGCGACCTCTGAACTCTCGTCATGATTCTGCACACACACACATACAGACACACTCGCAGGCATACACACATACATACACGTTCATTTTTTTTTCTTGCCTCCATCCTACAGCCTCACCACTCTATCTATCTATCTATCTATCTATCTATCTATCTATCTATCTATCTATCTATCTATCTATCTACCCGTCTGTCTGTCTGTCTGTCTATAGTCTCTCTCTATATAAATATATCTACTTGCTCTGAAGATCCTTCCATTTGCTTGTTGTTTTAAACTTAATTTAATCCTCCAGTCAGTCTGTCCAGATACAAGCGACCGTTCTGCTCCTCAGCTTTGTTATTTCCCTCTATCTTCTCCTGTTCTCACTCCTTCTCACTCGTCCTTTCATCCCTTTGCTTCCCCCAGGAAAGCTCTTATTTATTTTCAATTAAATCGACGGGGGATCTACTTTCGTAACAGTAGACATATCAGGTGGCCCTGTCCGTGTGAAGCCTAAGTAACGATTACTGTGTGTGTGTTTGTGCATTTAAACCTGCCCGCTGTGTGTTGTGTATGACTGTTAGCGCCAATTACGTTCGCAGTCAAAGACTGACAGGTCAGCCAGCCAATCACGGCCCTCGTGTGTCAACTAACCTGTCCTTTCATTGAATCCAAAGGAAGTTCCTGCTCTATAGCCCCACCCTCCTGTTCCTTCAGTTCTACCTCAGCTAACCAAATTTAAAATGTAGCATATCTCTGTGTCCCTCTCTCTTTCTCTGCCCCTTCCCTTCACCCCTCTCTGTCTTTTCTAATTCTATATATATACACGCTTTTAGTTATGCAGGATTTATCTCAATGGAATTCAGCCCAATACAATTACGACTTCTTCCAAATGTTGCTCTAACAGCGACCTCCATCAGCAGACAAACGGCCCCTTTCCACTCCATGGTGCAAGAGTACCAGAGCAACGTTATACTATATAAAACAGTACTATCCTACAATCATGGCTGGCCAAAATATTTTTATTTTTTCCAGTAAATTTTCATTTTCTTTCTGCAAATGCTACTTTTTTTTGTGGATGGGTTAAATGCAGAGGCCACGAGTCACTACTTTACACATTACCATGTTTTATCACCTGCCCGTTCCTTCTCCTGCGACGTTCAGTACTTGCCGTTGTCCCTCGTATTGAAGAAATCACGATTGTGGCACTTTTATGTGGTGCTTCCACTCCACGGCGGATCATGCAAAGTCAGATCATGCAATGGGACACGTTGCATGCGTTTAAATAGATTCACAGTGGCGTTAAACGTATCCGATTTAATTGTAAAGGTTTATGCTCGATTGCGTCTTTAATCCGAACGCTAAAGATAAACAGAGACGTCCACGGCACCAGCTGGGTCTTTGCTGGTTCGGCTGATGCGCAATTTTGAAAGACATATCTACTGGAGTTTGTGCTAAAGGATATTAATGTAATAATAATACAGTGCCACAGAGCACTGCAGTCCTCATTAAAATCCTGTAACCAGACAAAAAAAACCTCAATTCGGTATTCTTCTGCTTGGGCCGGAATGATTCAGTATTGATTCGAACTGTCAGAGGCTGGCGCTGCTGAAAGCTGGCAGTGTGAATTTTTTATCTAAAGTTTTGCATAAAAAAAGTGTTTTGCCCTTTTTCCCCGTACAGTAAGGCGGCACCAGGCCGTTCGGTATTGTGTCCTCCAGGCTCAGAAGGGCGTAGGCGTATAAAAGGAATTAAAAATGTGATGAACGTGTGCTTTTTATTACGATCAGTGTACTTTGGGACTAAATAAACAACACTTGTAACAATGATGCATTGTTATTACTGATTAATGTGCCTTTTGCCTCGCCGATCACAAAAGTAAGTACTTTGTTTCACTAATATATTAAACGCAAAATCTGAGAAAAAAATGGGTTATACTTTCAGAGGAGAAAAAGCTGCCGCCAGTAATAATTAAATCATGGGCACATGCAATTTTAAAAAAAATAAAGCAGGGCCACTTTCACCAGCATCACTTCACATTTTCTAATATGCAGGCGAGGTCAAGTTGGTTTTGTTGCGGGTAGTCCGTGCAAACTTTGCTGTCCTATTGCAACATGTCAGTTGCACGTTATTCGTTATTTATGAATTTTTTTTCTGTCCCTCGCACACCCTATCTCTGTCAAAGCACATGGTCTGCACTGCTTTCATTCTTGCCTCCACTCATTTTTTTCAGACTGACCAGGTAGTCAGGAGAAATAAGCGTGAATGTGTGTGTATGTGTAGGACGGGTGTGCATGACAGGAATGAGTCCAGTTTCCATACATCTGATGGTGTAATCCTTGCTTCCTCTCTCACATGCTTTCTTCCTCCATCTTCCTCCATTCTCTCTCTCTCTCTCTCTGTTTCTTGTATTCCTTCTTCAGTATTTGTCTGTCCGGGGACCCTGCTGCGAGTGCAGGAAACTAGCTCAGTTAAAGAGGCGGAGCATCAGTCAGGGGCGTGGTGTAAGGACCCTCTGCAGGCCGGCGATAGGCTGTATGTGATGCCCTGGACACCGTATCGCACAGACATGCTGTACGAATATGCCTCCTGGGATGACTTCCGCCAGAACAGCGTCACCACCACTTACAAGTGAGTGGTCTTCTCTTCACTCCGGTCCGCAGGGACAAGCAGTGACGACAGAAAAAAGAAAACAGCCCTTTTCTCTTTTTAAGACAGCGTTGATCTGGGTTGTTGTTGTACCCCAGTTCTCCCAAGAGCTGCGATATTTTCCAAAAAATACGTTTCTTTTTATTATCATTTCTTGTCCTGAGAAGCATCTGTGATTTCTTATTTTTTTCACCCGAGACTCAAGACCACCGTCTTCTGATAATACTGCAGAAAAGGGTTTTTTTTTTAGGCGCCATTGTGGCATCCTGGCCAGGGATAGACACATACTAACGAGCACTAATGAAACAGCAGAGGTCCCGTGATTGACCCTTGTGGCACTCCGTTCTGTGCAGGTTGCCCAGCCGCGTGGATGGCACGGGTTTTGTGGTTTATGATGGTGCTGTGTTCTACAACAAGGAGAGGACTCGCAACATTGTCAAGTACGACCTTCGGACGCGCATCAAGAGTGGCGAGGCCATCATCACCAACGCCAACTACCACGACACCTCCCCGTATCGCTGGGGTGGCAAGTCTGACATTGACCTTGCGGTTGATGAACATGGCCTCTGGGTGATTTATGCAACGGAGGCCAACAACGGACGGCTGGTGGTCAGTCAGGTGAGGAGATTTAGAAGAACCGATTAGACATGTGGTGTTGGTGGCCAAGCGGTTGAGGAAGCGGCCCCGTAATCAGAAGGTTGCCGGTTTGAATCCCGATCCTCCGAGGTGCCACTTAGCGTCCCCACACACTGCTGCCCGGGCACCTGTCCTGGCTGCCCACTGCTCACCAAGCTCACTGTGTGCACCGTGTGCTGTGCTGCTGTGTATCACAATGATAATCACTTCACTTACTTACTGTTGAGAATAGACAACAGTAAGATTATGATGTGTTACGTTATTTTACATAATCTGCAGTGTAAGATATTTGGATTATTTTTACTAGGTTTCGTTGTCTGATATTTGTCGTACTTGTTGCCCGACAGTTCTTCTTGGCCACAGGTGGCAATTTTAAACCGTTGCTATGGTTACCAGTGTTTTAGGCATTTGTTAAGCAATACCCGCTTGGATTGAAATCCCTTTTGCGTGCCAGTCTATGCTAATATAGCAGGGCCTTTGAGGCTTTGCTTAACGGGTTGAGACCAATTATAAACTGAAGGGTGTCACTAATGACAGTGCAGCAGCTGTTTAGTCATGTGATTAGAACCATCTCGCGGACATGAGAGGGTGCCTAGACATGCATACTACCATAAACTTTTAACCGGTGAACCATTTCTTTGGTCAACAGGTGAACCCGTACACGTTGCGTTTCGAGGGCACGTGGCAGACAAGCTTCGAGAAGCGCCTCGCGTCGGACGCCTTCGTGGCGTGCGGCATCCTGTACGCCGTGCGCTCGGTCTACCAGGAAGATGACAGCGAGGCGGGAGGCGACCTCATCCTCTACGCCTACGACACGCGGAAGGGCCGACAGGAGCCGGTGCACATCCCCTTCCCCAACCCGTACCAGCACATCTCCTCCGTCAACTACAACCCTCGGGACAACCAGCTGTACGTGTGGAACAACTACAACGTGCTGCGCTACCCTCTGGAGTTCGCCCCGCCGCAGCCCACCACCGGTGAGCGAGAGGTTCTTAGTGATCCAAATGAATCCAGTTTTTAATTACCCGCACTGTCCTCCTGTTCTGATGTCCTCTTACTTTGTGTAATTGCTACAAATAATCCGGGCTCTAATGGAGGTTTGATGGAATATTACTGACCTGTTTCGCTTTGATTAGGCTGACTTGCTTATGTTGGGAAATGAGCGGAGGTGGCAGAGTGGTAGAGTTGCCATTTTTTGCTTAGGCAGGCAGAGGAAGAATGAAAAGGGCAAGATATTGACATCTTTGGATGAATCAAAGGTTGTTGGAGGGCGGAGTAAGCATATTACAGGCAGAGGGAAAAATGTCGACTGATAGTAAACGAGAGCCCTGTGCACGCGATGTACTTTTCCTCCCTCAGAGCCCGTGACTCCGTTCAGCAGCACCACCCCCGTGATGTTCTACTCCACCACCGTGTCGACGGGCTTCAGCCCCACCCCTCCGCGGCCGGCCGTGCGCCACCCGGTGGGGGCCATAAACCGCAGCCCGCCGGTGCGTCCGATCACCGCCACCGTCCCCATCACCCAGAGGCCCCAGCTCCGGCCCCAGGGGCCCCGCGCCCCACAGTGCGATGGCAGGGTGACCAGGGGGGTGCAGTGGCCCCCCACGTTCCGAGGAGAGATGGTGGAGAGGCCCTGCCCCAAAGGATCTCTGGGTATGTGTGTCTGTGCCGAGATTTGCATGGGTTCTTGTAGCTATTTTCGAGCATTTGCCTCCTCACCTGCCACGTTGAGGTCGGCCGGGATCCTTTTTCAAGGCCGCGGTGAAACTCAGGGCTGATTTGCATGCTTCTACTATGAAAAACAAATGGAAGTGGTTGGCGCCAGGAGGACTTTTTTTTTTAATATAACATGGCCTGGCATGTGTGCGCTTGTTGTCTCCTCGTCCCTCCCTGGTGAAGACCCCTGTCCTCTCAGTGAACTCTGGGAAGGGACACAGGAGAGCGGAGTTGCTCGCGACCCCGCCTTTTAAGCGCCCACTCACTCGTTCTTCAGTTTTTCCCTCCATCTCTTTGTCTCCCTCGCTCGGAGACATGTAACACAGACAGGCTCGAATGCGAGGTTCCGTAATTGCCTCAGAGCCAATCAGGACGCTCAGACGTCCGCTGCCCCTCCTCCTCCTCGTGTGCACTTGGATTGAACTCAATCGGCAATATGAGTGAGAGATTACAGCACACATGCACAACCAACCATGATCTGCTGCAGGAGGAGACAGTCACACGAGTGTTTACTGGTACACACACACACACACACACACAGCCAGAGGGAGGAGAGCGAGCGAGCGAGCGAGGGCGCAGCATAACAGAGAAAAGATGATGACAGAGAAAGTTTAAACGGATTCTGATTCATTTTCCCCCTTTTGTCCTCCTCCTGCGCTGTTTAATGTCATGGTTTTTTTTTCATGTCCCACGCTCCAAATGTCCTCCCTCTTTCCCTCTCGCAGGCATAGCCTCCTATCAGTGTCTGTCCGCTCCTGTGATGTGGAACCCCAGAGGCCCTGACCTCAGCAACTGCACCTCCCCCTGGGTCAGCCAGGTCTCTCAGAAGGTTAGAAGACACGCACAGTCACACACGCACGTCTCGTTTAGATCCTTGTGGGGACGAGGCTTCGTAAATGACTCACATGCTGTATTTGCACCACCATCTGAACAGAATGTGAATTTGCTTTGCCCGGCCTTATTCTGAGCCATGGATACTAAAAAAAAACATTTTTTGGTCCTCACAAGGTTAATAAAACTGAAATGCACACACTCGTACACAATTTATATCTTTGCATATGAACCTAAGATCGTGTTAGAGCTGTCAAGATTTAATAAGAGTCCCCGCAGGGCGTTATTTTAACACACACACACACACGCTTGGACTGATTCTCTATCATGCGTGCAGCACTTTTGCTCTCTCGCCCTTCCTGTGTCACCTGTAGCCTTTAAGGCTGTGTAAACACAGCTGTTGTTGCCATAGATACCATCTGCCGTCAGTCAAACCCGTCTGCTGAATGAAGGGTCCCGGCTAAACACGCGGTGACGTGCGCCAGCGTGTGAATTTTGCAGCCGATTATGTTTTGATAATTCTGTTTGCTGCGCTGCAGCGTGTTTTGTGTGGTTCAGTTGCATTTGTCAACTCTTGCTGTCTGTGGCATCACCCAGTAAAACCGCTGTAAATGTTTAAAGGGACGTTATAAATTGTAGATGTTTTTCTGTAACATATTTCAAACCCCACTTGAATGTAAATGTAAAAATGTAAATTCGATTGAACTTTAATTGAGGGTGCAGATGTCAGGGCGTTTTCCAGTATATTCTTGTGTTTTAACAGGCTGCTGCATGTCTGTTAACTGTATAAAACACCCCGAATCCACACGTTCATAATGTAGCTCTGCAGAACATTCAACACAGCATCACATAAACAAGTAGGACGAAGAAATGCTGGACAAAGTTAATCCGACGTGTGAAAGTTAAAGTCATTTAAGTGACTTGTCTTATCTAGTACGTGGTCTTATCTTCTGTTCTTTTCTTTCGGTGTCTTTGTATAGCCACATTTCAAACCGTTTCCTTACTACGTGATTGGCTATGCGGCTACAGGCAGGAGATTGTAAAGCGGTGTAATCTGGACGCCGTGATGAAGTGGCCTTTACAGCCACCTGTGGGTGACAGGTAGCATTGTTCCATTCCGATTATCTGCACTTGACTGGTCGTGCCTGGTGCCGTGGAACCGGTCCTCCCACCGCGCGGCATTTAAAACCGCATTAAAAGAGCCATGCAGATGCCGACTCGCCCCTCTGAACGCAGATTAAGAGCGGCGAGAACGCGGCCCACATCGCCGGAGTCCTGGTGAACCACACCCACGGGCGCATCTACGCCGGCGACATCACTTCCTCCGTCCGCCTGATGGAGCAGCTGCTGGACATCCTGGACGCTCAGCTGCAGGCGCTCCGGCCCGGCAACAAGGAGTCGGCCACCCGCAACTACAACAAGGCGAGTGCTCGCGCCCAGACACCCGAGCGCGCACACACGCTGCCGCCGCGGCGCACACTCACGCTGCCGTTTTCATGTGCAGATGCAGAAGCGCGAGAAGACGTGCCGGATGTTCATCCAGGTGAAGTCCTTTATCACTTCAACCCTGATTTAATAGAAATGTTCGTAGGCGACGTTTCACACGATGGTTTTAAACACACACACACAGGCGGTGGTGAAGACGGTGGACAATCTCCTGCGTTTGGACGCCCTGGACTCCTGGCAGGACATGAACAGCACAGAGCAGGCCCACACGGCCACCATGCTGCTGGACGTCATGGAGAAAGGAGCCTTCCTGTTCGCCAGTAACCTGTATGAGGGCCGTTTCAGTGACCGCGCCCCCAACGTTGGTGAGATGTGTGTGTGGGACTTCCGCTGAAACACACAGGTTTTCATATGTGTGTATTTACGGATATATTCTGTGTGTGTGTGTGTGTGTGTGTGTTAGATCTGGACGTATACGCATTGAACACAGAGATGGACGTGCAGGACCTGTCCTTCCCTCACTCTTACGACAGCGACAGCACCATCCAGCTCTCCTCCAGCACCATCAAACAGTACAGCCGCAGCGGTCAGTCGCCTCCACCCTCTTCACCTTTACCAATAAGCCATAACACTTAATATTGATCAGGCCTCGTCTTGGCAGCCTAAGGTGACCTGAGCTTTCAAAGCATGGACTCCAGTAAACCTCTGAACGTGTCTACTGCCAGCACATCCCACAGATCAGGAGAAACGAACCATTTTGTAGTGCCCCGCCCGCTGCCAGGTGCCATTGGGATGTCACAGGTCACAATATAATGGCAGATGACAACTACTGCATTCTTTTCATCTTCATGCGGTACATAATTAAAACGACGCAGCTTTAAGATCGTGACTGTTGTATACGAGCACGACTCGTACAGAAAGGTTCAACATTGGAGGTAACTGATCGGTTCTTCATTTTTTTGCTATGGCAACATAACGTGTGCTGAGACGTTGGTGAAATGCAATGTTCGGTTGCGCCCGGGCTGAGATTATGTCCCTCTGTGTCACTTCAGCTGACGGCAGCGCTGCAATGCTCTGTCATTACTGATAATGAGCATAGACATAGAGGTGCTGTGACTGCGCCATGGCCCTCCGTGTCTTCTCATTCACGTCTTTATCATATTTTATCGAACAGAAATGACACGTTGACCTTCCTTTCACATGAATCTCTGTTTCCTGTAATGTCTGCAGATGCATTTTTAAATTGGACTAGCGGCAGCACTGATTGGCGGTTTAAACGTGCCACCGAGGAAGGTCATTGTAGGGACAATAAAACACACGACTCACGAGAAGGTGTGTCTTTTGAGAGTCATCAGGCGTCATCAGGTCGTGATCGCCGCTCTGCCTCCCCCTGCAGGTCAAGTGCGGGTGGTGTTCGCCATGTTCAAGAACCTGGGTGCCTTCCTGACCACAGAGAATGCCACCATTAAGACAGAGGCTGAGCTCAAACCAGGAGGGCGTCGCCTTACCGTCAACTCTCACGTGATCTCCGCTTCCATGAACAAGGAGTCGAGTAGAGTGTTCCTGACGGAACCGGTCGTCTTCACCCTCAGACATTTGCAGGTAAAAATACACACGTTTCTCTTCTATATGTCCTTGTGGGGACGTAGTGTGATGAACGTGCAAAATATGTAAATCCAAACCTAACACGATCCATGAACTGAAGCAAAACTGAAAACCAGAAGCAGCTCTGGTCTGTTTTCCCTAATGGGAATGTTTCCTTGTGGTCACAACTATTACAACATTTCAGATTTGAGGACATTGTCCTGTTCAGCGACACAATGGTAGTAAGTGGGGGTTTTGTGGCCTTCTGGTTCTACAACTCCATATACAATTTATGAAATGGAGTGATTGTCATTGTGAGACACTGCAGCACAGCACACTGTGACATGGTGAAATGTGTCCTCTGCATTTAACAGTCACCCTTGGTGAGCAGTGGGCAGCCATGACAGGCGCCCGGGGAGCAGTGTGTGGGGACGGCGCTTTGCTCAGTGTTATGTTGTGCGTCCACCCACAGATGGAGAACCATTTCAGCCCGAACTGCTCGTTCTGGAACTACTCGGAGCGCTCGATGACCGGCCAGTGGTCATCTCAGGGCTGCAGGCTGCTGGACACCAACAACACACACACCACCTGTTCCTGCAGTCACCTGACCAACTTCGCCGTGCTGATGAGCCACCGGGAGCCAGCGGTGAGGCACACACAGACTCACACACACGTTCCCCGTGGGGTATTTCAGATTTGTCCCTGTGCGGTATGGTGAGAGAGTCACACACTGTCTCACATGTGTGACCGAAGTAGCTGAAACCCATGGCGGACTTCTCTTTTGTTTGTATATTGTGTAATATCCCCTAATGACCCAGAATTGAGAAAAATTTCTCATTGAAAGTCACTTATTCTGCATGGATTATCAGACTTAATTAATGGTATCAGTGAACAATCTTAGGGAAAACGTTAGGGAAATTACAGGCCAAAGACATACTTAAATTCTGCCTTTTCCCTCCCCGTTTCTCCTCGGCTGCTTTCCTGTTCATTTTCGTTTTCCATTGTTCTGTCTCTCTTCCATTGTTCCGCTCCTAATGGCATCTAGAATGAATCGTTTTTCCTTCTTTTTCTCTCTCCGCCAGTATCCGGGTCCCATGGAGGAGCTGATTCTGTTCGTGATAACGTGGGTGGGGATGGTCATCTCGCTGGTGTGCCTGGCTCTGTGCATCTCCACCTTCTGCTGCCTGAGGGGCCTGCAGTGTGACCGGACCACCATCCACAAGAACCTGTGCCTCACACTCTTCATCTCTCAGCTCCTCTTCCTCATCGGAATGGACAAGACCCACTACACTGTGAGTGGCACGAGAGGAGATAAAACCAAATAAAACTGAAATAATTAAATAAAAGTGACCTGGCAAAAATAAAAAGGTAGAACATTTGTGACTGACCTTTTTTTAGGTATTTAAAAATCAGCATAATTGTTTGAAACATCACATTTTAGCAACTAAAAGGACAAAGAAAGTGCTAAATTCTGAAGTTAACGTTAATAGACTACAATTTCTACAAATTTTTTCAAATATAAGCAGGAACAACATAGATCAATATTCAGTGTCATATCAGGAATGATTGTGAGCAAATTGCACGCAATTGTTTTTATGTAGCGCCTTTGTGGAAAAGGTTTTGCTCATTAAACAGAACTCCAACTAAATGAATGCACTTATTAGGCACCTGGTTTAAATAAATCTGTCTTAGAAAATCCACAATATCCAATACATAGATATTTTGTGACATCGTTGACTGGAGGACATTTAGCCGAGAGGTTATTTACAGTTAACTGATGCTCTCGATTTGATGAGAAACTCACTAAGAAAGTTCACACGGTGGAAAATTTCATTCGATTTTACAACGCAGGAGAATGTTGCTATCCAGGGTAAGACTTTGTCCCAGTTCGGAAAGGCTTGGAGCGTTGCCCTACTTTGCAAGCAAAATAAATATTCCACGGTGTACGGAGTGATTACCGGTGCAGCCGGAGCCCAGCTCTGCCCTTCAGTCCTTCTCTGAAGCGAATCAATAAAGCAAATTTTACAATTATGACCTGCCGGATTGAGCAGGTGGTGATTTGATGTGTCACTGACGGAGGAACACTAATGGCTCTGGGGCTTTGCGTAGGTGGCGTGTGCGGTCTTCGCCGGCCTGATGCATTACTTCCTGCTGGCCGTGTTCTGCTGGCTGTGCGTGGAGGCGGTGCAGCTCTACCTGCTGCTGGTGGAGGTGTTCGAGAGCGACTTCTCCCGCAGGAAGTACTACTACCTCAGCGGCTACGGCTTCCCCGCCCTGATTGTGGCCATCTCCACGGCCATCGACTACCGCAGCTACGGCAGCAAGAAAGCGTGAGGCTCCTCGCGATTTTCTTACCGTTGTGTAGAACATATACAGTACAGGCCAAAAGTTTGGACACACCTTCTAATTCAACGTGTTGTCTTTATTTTCATGACCATTTACGTTGGTAGATTCTCACTGAAGGCATCAAAACTATGAATGAACACATGTGGAGTTATGAACTTAACAAAAAAAAACATGTTTTATATTCTAGTTTCTTTGCTCTGATTACTGCTTTACACACTCTTGGCATTCTCTCGATGAGCTTCAAGAGGTCGTCACCTGAAATGCTTCTCCAACAGTCTTGAAGGAGTTCCCAGAGGTGTTTAGCACTTGTTGGTCCAGCTCACCACAAACCATCTGGATTGGGTTCAGGTCCGGTGACTGTGGAGGTCAGGTCTCCACTTTTTTTTAAGTACATAACTCCACATGTGTTCATTCATAGTTTTGATGCCTTCAGTGAGAATCTACCAACGTAAATGGTCATGAAAATAAAGAAAACATATTGAACTTTTGGCCTGTACTGTATATATATATACACACACACACATGGTAGTCACTTTTTCTCGGTCATTTGAATAGTAAAAATTCATAACAGAAGTACTGTCACTCAGACTCACATTTCTGGCATTAAAATCAGTAGTTACAAGGACAGTCCCACCCTGGAGACAAGTGTCTTGCTCATGGACACAATGGTAGTAAGTGGGGTTTGAACCTGCAACTTTGTTGCACCCTCTAGGCCACTACCACATTACACCATGTTCATTCAAGCACTTTTTGGTCTTGAAGTAACTACACGTTACTACAGTACATGTAGTACATTTATACACATGTTCACACACCAAGAACTGGTTCTGCTGGTCTTAATGGCGAGTTATCGTGGTAAAACGTGCGGTGTTAACATGCTGAGGGTTTATTGTGCAGCTGCTGGTTGCGCTGGGATAACTACTTCATCTGGACATTCATCGGCCCAGTGTCCCTCATCATCCTGGTAAGACTTTGACTTTATTGGCACAAAGACGGCCACAGTCGACGGCATTGTAACCCCACGCCGCATGAACACGTGTGACCCACACAGCTGAACCTGGTCGTCCTGGTGATCACGCTGCACAGAATGATCCGGCACTCCACCGTTCTCAAGCCCGACTCCAGCCGATTCGACAACATCAAGTGAGTCCCCGGCAGGGAAGACAATGGAAAGATAGCGAGCGTGCCGGTTGTGACAGGAGTGATGAAGTGGGATCGGAGAATGGATACGTGAACTGGGGCTTCGTAATTGGCCTCGGTGTGTGTGTGTGTGTGTGTGTGTGTGTGTGGACTGGTTATACTTGGTAAACCGTGGTGCAGATGGAATCTTTCTGGAAAATGTCCATATTTTCCGACCTCCTCTGTCCTCTGTGTGCAGGTGCTGGACGCTGAGTTCGGTCATCCTGCTGCTGCTGGTCTCTCTGACCTGGGTGTTCGGGCTGCTGTTCATCAGCGAGAACAGTGTGGTCATGGCCTACCTCTTCACTTCCTTTAATGCCCTGCACGGCATGTTCATCTTCATCTTCCACTGCGCCCTGCAGAAGAAGGTCTGTTCCTGTCTGTGTTTATATTGACGTTATTTCGTAACGAGTTTTCTGATTTTAAACGCTCTTCTTCAGGTTCATAAGGAGTACAGCAAGTGCTTGCGTCATTCTACGTGTTGTGGCCACGCCTCCAATGGGAACGCCCATGGCTCCCTGAAGAGCTCCTCTCACCGAGGAAACAACCGCTATTACAGCGGGAGTCAGTCCCGGCACGCGCCTGCACACAGACAGGTACACAAACACAGCACACACACACACACACACACACACACACACACACACACACCATGGTGGTAACCATTTTGTATCAAATTACAGTGGGCTGCAGTACCCTCCCTCGGCCACTAGGAGTGGGAACCAATTGATTACAACAACTACATTTATTTCTTATATCGCCCAAAATCACATACAGTATGTCTCAATGGGCTTTGACCGGCCCTACAGTTGACACCCCCCACACTTGACCCTTCTGCACACAAGGAAAAACTCCACAAAAAAACTCTAGGAGAGAGAAAAAAAGAGAGGAAGAAACGTTGGGAAGGAGTGATACAGAGAGGGACCCCCTTCCAGGGTAGAGTGAGCCTGCAAATGGTGTCAGTGCAGGGTTGGGGATGATATAATAATAAGTCCTCTAGTTGTAGGGTTGGAGAAGTCCAGGATGTAGTCCTGGATGTAGTCCTGGATTAGAGACCCATCTGAAAGTGAAGTGAAAGTTGAGTGAGCAGGCGGTGACACTGTGAAATTTGTCCTCTGCATTTAACCATCACCCTTGGTGAGCAGTGGGCAGCCATAACATGCGCCCGGGGAGCAGTGTGTGGGGACAGGGCTTAACTCAGTGGCACCTCAGTGGAACCATGGCGGATCGGGATTCTGATCACTGCCCCATATGTACCACATATTGGCATTGTACCTTGTTGTCCCATGGTGTGACACCGGGACGTGGTTCGATGAGAAAGTAACACGGCTTGGTTTCCCTACAATTCCAAACAGAACCAACAGAACACTCTGGCCAAGTTGGCGTAAATATGATTATTAGCCGTGATGTCCATAACTGCTGTATTTATTACTACTGGGCCAATCCCGGTGTACATTTAAAGAGCGTAAGAGGAATGACAGGCGTGTTCCCTCTGCGCAGAGTCGCATCAGGCGCATGTGGAACGACACGGTGCGCCGACAGACAGAGTCTTCCTTCATCGCTGCCGACATGAACAACACGCCCACCCTCAACCGAGGTACGTCCTCCCACATGCCTCGTCTCTTCTTCCCTTCTTTGAACCCCATTCTGTCCATCTGACGATCTTTGTCAGTATTTTCTGTTTTCCTGTCTGGCTCGCTTCTCGTGTTAAATATAATTTCTGTCTGGAACTGGGCGTAATGTTCTGTCCTCGCGTTGTGATTGGCTGGGGGGCCTTCTGAGAGCACCGGTGCCTCAGAATATCTCTAAACACTCTGACATTTACATGTAATTCCAGCTTATTTACCTTATCTCACTCTTCACAACGTGAAGTGATGAACATCTCACACCTACCAGACTTCTGACTGAAAGATGTTGCTTAGCAACAGTTCCAGATAGATTATTTTGTGTCTACTGCCACACCCGTTCATAAACTCTTGAACTGTGAGATTATGTCATAAACAAGCATAAGATCGTGTTTTTATTTGTCTTTTTTCATTTATCTGTGTCTCTTTTTTTTTTGTTTTTGTTAACAGGCACCATGGGAAATCACCTCCTGACCAATCCTGTGCTGCAGACTCGCTCTGGCTCCTCCCCATACAACACACTATTGGCTGAGACTTTCAACCCCCCATCACCAGTTGTGTTCAACTCCACCGGTTTGTTGAGAATTTCTCTCCTGCGCTACTTCTAATCTGTATTTTTGTATTTTTTTGGCACTTTGCATTTCTCTGCCTAAAGTTGCGTTTTCTTTCGTCCTGTCATTCTCTGCCTGTCGCTCTCGGCTCCTCTCTCTCTCTGCCTCTCTCTTGCTCTCTCTCTACCTGTCTCTCTCTCTCTCTCTCTCTCTCTCTCTCTCTCATTCTCTGCCTGTCTCGCTCTCTCTCTACCTGTCTCATTCTCTGCCTGTCTCTCCCTCTCTCTGCCTGTCTCTCGCTCTCTCTCCCTCTCCCTCTCTGCCTCTCTCTCTCGTTCTCTACCTGTCTCTCTCTCTCGCTCTCTGCCTGTCTCTCTGCCTCTCTTTCTCTCTCTACCTGTCTCTCTCTCGCTCCCTCTCTCTCTCTCTCGTTCTCTACCTGTCTCTCTCTCTCGCTCTCTGCCTGACTCTCTCTGCCTCTCTCTCTCGCTCTCTGCCTCTCTCTCGTTCTCTACCTCTCTCTCTTTCTCTCTCTACCTGTCTCTGTCTCTCCCTCTCTCTGTCTACCTGTCTCGCTCTCTGCCTGTCTCTCCCTCTCTCTGCCTGTCTCTCGCTCTCTCTCCCTCTCTGCCTCTCTCTCTCATTCTCTACCTGTCTCTCTCTCTCTCCCTCTCTGCCTGTCTCTCTCTCTCTCTCTCTCTGTCTCTCTCTCTTTCTCTCTCTACCTGTCTCTCCCTCTCTGCCTCTCTCTCTCTCTCTCTACCTGTCTCTCTCGCTCTTTGCCTCTCTCTCATTCTCTACCTCTCTTTCTCTCTCTATCTGTCTCTCTCTCTACCTCTCTCTACCTGTCTCTCCCTCTCTGCCTCTCTCTCTCTCTCTCTCTCTCTACCTGTCTCTCTCGCTCTTTGCCTCTCTCTCGTTCTCTACCTCTCTTTCTCTCTCTATCTGTCTCTCTCTCTACCTCTCTCTCTCGTTCTCTGCTTGTCTCTGTCTCTACTTGTCTCGCACACTCTCTGCCTGTCTCTCTCGCTCTGCTGGGGATGGACAGGAACTTACAGAGACACAAGTATGAGAACCCACTACTCTAACCTCATCTATCATCCATTAGTCAAGAAACCAATTAATAAAATGTAGAAATCATCTCATCCCCATCATGTACGCTAATTAGAAACAATGAATTAGCAGAAATAATAATAACTCATTTTTGTCTTCACTAGAGGGGACCCTGTCCCGCAGCCGCGAGTCCTGTGGTTTGGAAGGGGTTCGTCTGAATGGGAACTACAACAACAGCTACTCCCTGCATGGGGTCGGAGGCGGTAGCGCTGATCTCCTGGGGGCGGGGCCTGGAGGTGGAGCAGGCGACCACTGCCCAACGCTGCTAACCCCACGAGGGGCGGAGCCGGTGGGCGGAGGAGGAATGAGGAGGAACCTCTCCGATGCCGCTGCGCTGGAGAAGATGATCATCTCTGAGCTGGTGCACAGCAACCTGCGCCCCACCACCGATCGCTACGGAACCAGTCATGGAGGAGGGGCGGAGCTCGGTTTGGACTCGCAGCGTCAGAGCCAGGAATTCCTGTCGTCCACGGTGCAACGCGAGCCGCCGCAGCGCCCGCTGCCACGCCCGCCTCCACCACCTCCTCAGGATGAAGAAGAGCTTCTGTACAAAGCTTTGGAAAAGCCTCGGCTACCTGAGAAACCCCGCCTTCCTGAAAAGCCACGCCTCCTGGAGCATCACGCTCAGTCAGTATTCTACCAGAGCGAGGAGGAATCCGAGAGTCTGTC
>NC_041709.1:32631546-32755258 GCF_900700375.1 Denticeps clupeoides
GGTTTTGACATTGTGACCCTGAGCAAGTGGTGAGCAAGAGAGTGAGGGGGGTAGTGGCCTAGCGGGTAACACACTCGCCTATGAACCAGAAGACCCAGGTTCAAATCCCACTTACTACCATTGTGTCCCTGAGCAGGACACTTAACCCTGAGTGTCTCCAGGGGGGACTGTCCCTGTAACTACTGATTGTAAGTCGCTCTGGATAAGGGCGTCTGATAAATGCTGTAAATGTAAACCATCTATTGATAAAATGCTGTGGGACATCAGATAGGACATAAATACGTTTATCCGGTTGCACGTGGGACCTCGAACCTCGTGACCGTCGTGGGTGGAGGGATGTTTTGAGCCGTCTGGAGAGCCTCGAACCCCGGGAAGCCCGCGGAGGTGGACGGATGGCAAGGCAATTTTGTCCAAAACTACACGTTTTGGATCAAAAAAATACCGATCCAAAAATAGAGGTAGAAATTCCAAAACGTTACTTCCAGAATGTGAGAGGGCGGGGCTTCTCTCAGGTCACGCCCGCGGCGAGCAGGAAGGGCACAGACACCAGCCCGGCGGTTTCGGCAAACCTCCAAGAGGAAGCAAAGAGGTATTTTACTTTCTAAGGGGAACCCAGCGATGATGCCGCACCACAAACATCAGGCCACGTCCACGCCAACGCTGGACGAACCCGGACAACGGCCATGATGGTCCGACGTTGTCGTAACTGTCACCGCCGGCCCTGCAGGGGGCGCACGTACCCCCACTCTTCTCTTAAAGTCCCCTTTCGACCCCGCGATTCTGCTACGAGTACTTCACGGAAAAGGTGGTAGTGGCCAAGCGGGCCAGGAGACCCAGGTTGAAACCCCATTTACTACCATCGTGTCCCTGAGCAAGACACTTAACCCTGAGTGTCTCCAGGGGGGACTGTCCCTGTAACTACTGATTGTAAATGCCGTATATGTAAATGTATGTAAACAGTACCCCAGCTCTCCTCCCTGCAACCCCCCAAACGGCTCCGTCCCACAGTCTCCAGACGAGACCGGCGCCCAGCAACGGTGAGACGGTGCGCAAGAGGGGGCCGCGAGGAGGGACATCATCATCGAGATCAAACATGACCGCAGATTACACAGAGACGTGATGAAGCGCCGGTCCAGGCCTTCAAACCCTTCACTGTCCCCACTGCAAAACTGGGACGCATCAGCGTGGGACGCATCAGCGTGTCTCCAGCGGACGCTGGCATATGAAGTGAACGAATGCGGCGTTTTTTAAGATAGGCGTTGCATGAACGCGGTGAGGTGAAGAAACCGACAGGCGGACTTGTGACTCATGCAAGACGAAAGGTCTTCTAAGAAACGCTCCTGTGGTGAAACCGCCGCCACGCCGAGCTGCCACGCCGAGCTGCCACGCCGAGCTGCCACGCCGAGCTGCCACGCCGAGCTGCCACGCCGAGCTGCCACGCCGAGCTGCCACGCCGAGCTGCCCCGCGCTCCAATGTTCAGATGAAGGAGCACCGCGAACGTTTCCGAAGACACCGAATGGAACTGCCCTCGACTGGAAACTCCACATCGTCCCCGTACTCGGCGCGCGTGAAGGACGTTTCCACAGCGGGTTTCCGTTTTACGCTGCAATTCCTGCATCAAGCATTTACCTTTTTTACAGCATTCATCAGGCGCCCTTATCCAGAGCGACAGGGACAGTCCCTCCCTGGAGACACTCAGGGTTAAGTGTCTTGCTCAGGGACACAGTGGTAGTAAGCGGGATTTGAACCTGGGTCTTCTAGTTCTCAGGCGAGTGTGTTACCCACTAGGCTACCAGCACCCAAGCAACTAAAACGCCGTCCAACTGTCCATCCCCAGGGACGATCGGTGGAGAGACATCCTCTCAGTATGGCAGGATTACCTACAATCAGTAGTTACAGGGACAGTCCCCCCGGGAGAAACTCAGGGTTAAATGTCTTGCTCGGGGACACGGTGAGTAGTAAGTGGGGTTCTCCAGGATGGTTCCAGGGTGTTGAACTGAGGAAGTAGTGTGCGTGAAGGCTGTCAATCATCGTCCCGTTTATTACGACGTCATTACAGCTCAAGTCTCACTTCCTTCTTATGGTGTCTGCTGAGTCCTGAGGACACCGATGACCTTACACTCGAAAACAGGCCCAAGGCTCAATCCAGTTTGATAAAGTTCAAAGAAAAAACCTGAATGCACGTTTTTATGCTGCAAAAGCCACTCGTGGGACATCATTCTCGCCCGTCTCGCTGCTGTCAAGGCTGAAGGCGTCCAAACGGATGTTAAAAGTGAGGTGAGAACAATAAATAGAAATCTCGGGGGTCTCTCGATATCGCGTCCAAATTCTCCTGCGTGGGAACAACTCTCGTTAAAGACGTAACTCTGCACGGGAGAAAATCGTCTTCGTTCACTGACACGAGCCTCTTCGTCCCCGTGTCTTCGTCCAGGATGCCGTCTCTAGCTGCAGATTAGCTGAAGTTATAGTGGGTGGTAGTGGCCTAGTGGGTAATACACTCGCCTCTGAACCAGAAGACCCAGGTTCAAATCCTGCTTACTACCATTGTGTCCCTGAGCAAGACACTTAACCCTGAGTGTCTCCAGGGGGGGGACCGTCCCTGTAACCACCGATTGTCTGATAAATGCTGTAAATGTAAATGTAAGATGTCCCGATCCGTGGCCGGTAAGGGCATCAGATTCAGGAGGTGTGTCCGGGGAGAACAGGATCGGCGAGGGCGCGGTTCAGAAGTGCGGGTTCGAGTTCGAGGGCGGGAAATCGTCAACTTAGGGACACACAGGGGACGGCACCTGCCAGGGCCGTCCAGAGGTGAAGAGGGTTCAAAAGAAAAAAGAATTCAGCGCTGGCAGCAGCACCTGGAAAATGTTGAGAGGGCGAGAGGGCGAGGATCCAAGATGGGGCCCGGGCTTCATAACCCTCCCCGACCTTGTCCGTGACTGCTTCCGGGTCGTCGTCTGCGGGGTCATTCGCTCCCTGGTGGCGGGGAGGACTGTTCATCATGTCATCTTCAGGTCAAAAAAACATATAAATCATTTAAAATCGTTAAATTATTTGCCAGACGCGCATATCCAGAGTCAGTAGTTACAGGGACAGTCCCCCCCCTGGAGACACTCAGGGTTCAGTGTCCTGCTCAGGGACACGATGGCTGTAAGTGGGGTTCGAACCCGGGTCTTCTGGTTCGTGGGTGGGTTTTGTTGATCGTTGTGTTCATGTGGCTTTACGGGCATCGGGACGGTCTTCTGTCCCTCACGAAACTTCCACCGCGTCCAGCTCTGTCTGACTCGCTCCGTATTTCTCCCTTCCCCAATTCTGAAGCGATACCCGGGCCGGGAATTTCCCCGCCCAACAAATATTGCTGCTTACTGCAACTTTCACCCAGGCCGTGTTGAAATGCATCATGGGATCAGGAAAAGTTTCTGCTGCTCTGATGCAATCCAGTGCGCGAGGCCGAATAATCGAAATAATCGTCTCGAGCTGGAACCTGCCCCTCCCCGTCGGCAGGACAGCAGATTTCCTCGGTATTACGTAAAAAGGCGTGTCTCGTTTCATGCAAATTCAGCACAAAAAACGCAGGCGCGTCACACAGGAAAGAGGATTTTTACATCGTGTCACCGAGCGACTGCAGCGCTTCGCATGTCTGGAAGCCATGATGGTCCGTGGAGGGGCGGGAAATTCTCCGGGCGGAAAAAGCATGAGAAACGGGAGGTGACCTCTCTCCTTGTGACGTCACAAGGGGACAAACTCCAGATCCAACCGATCTTTACACCATGGACAGGCTTGGGGACCTCGTATTAATGTCCCGTCATCTCACAATGTCACATTTCCACCTGAAGGCAAATTGTCATTGTGATGCACCGCAGCACAGCACACGGTGACATGTCACCCGCCAGTCGCAGCTGTCATGTAGAAATGTCCAACGTCAACAGACACGTGGAGGTTTCCTGTGACTGTAGGACGTATCGGGAAGGGGCGGTGCCCCGCGGCGGAGTGGGCGTTCCTTCCCGCCCTCCGCCCCGCCCTCCGCGTACATAAGAGTCTCCGCGCCGCGCGCCTCGCCACTTCTCCCCGGGACACCATGTCGCTCGGAGACGCGGAAGTCCAGGTCCCCCGGCAGCAGCAGCAGCAGCAGCGTCGCGGCCCCCGCCGGCTGCTCTCCGTCGCGGCGGCGGCGCTGTCCGCATCGGCGCTGTGCGGCGCCGTGGTGCTGGCGCTGGGTGCGTGGCAGGTCCACGGCGTGCGGGACAGGGTGGAGCGGCTGGAGGGACAGCTGGAGGAGCTCCGTGGTCCCGGTCCCGCGCACGTCCAGATGCAGAGCGCGTCCACGTCTTCTTACGAGGTGAGAACAGTTTGCGTGGATGGTCGGACAACATCAAGGGACAGGAGACAGTGTCTCAGAGTCACAAAGTTTCCAAAATTTCAACCATCTCAAAACGCATATGCCCTGTAAAAGATAAAAAAAGAATAAAAAGTTTTGTGTGAAGCTTCTAGAGCAGTTTCTGGAGCAGGTTTGGTCTTGTGGTTAAACCGGGGGAGTTGATGGTGACGGGGAACGGGGCTCGTGTCGGGACGAGTAGCGCGCCTTCGGCGTTCTCAAGGTTCTCCTCTGTCCTCCACTTGCAGAACTACGCCTACCTGAAGCTCCAGACGGCCAGCCTGATGGACCAGACCATGCCCTGGGTGGAGTTCCAGCGCGGCCCGGACCGCTCGGTCGGCGGCAACTTCCGGTACGACGGCGACATGCGCGTCCTGACCGTCCGGAGGAGCGGCCTGTACTTCCTGCACGTGGCGCTGAACTTCACCTGCGTGGGCGGCTGCTCCGCCGCCGCCGTGTCGGTCACCTTCACCAGCGACAGGCAGGTGCTGGACTGCCGGGTGGACCTGCCGCCGGGCGCGGCCTCCGGCCCGGTGACGCACACCTGCTGGACGCTGCTGAAGCACATGGACGCCGGCGGCCGGCTGATCAGCAACATGTCCGTCAAGCGGGCCGCGCCGGAGGGGACCATGCTGGGCTGGAGGCTGGTGGAGGAGCGCTGCGAGTTCGGCATCTTCCTCATGGAGAGGAAGGACTGAGGAGAGTCCCCGGGGGGGACGAGTCCGAACTCTGAACTCTGAACTCTGAACTCCGAGCTCAACTTTGCACTTTCAACTCAGGGAACAAATGTCGGTTCCAATAGCGTGTTATTTAAGACAAAGAATGCGTGTGGCGTGATTGAGTGAGTGAATGAATTTCGATATATTATATTATATTATATTATATTATATTATACTATATCGACTTTGTAATGTTCTCGGCCAAACGCGTGTTTATTGGCCGTGTTACGGTAGACGGCGCACTACAGTGGTGATCTCGCCATCCCTACGCCACGTGTCCTCCTGGGTGACCGGTGCTGCAGATTTAGCAGCTCTGCTCTCCGATTGGCCGAGCAGCCGTCGCCACGCCGACACGGGCCCACTTGGCTCGACGGACCTACACTTCCGAGACTGTAACTGGGCCCTTTTCTCAAGTATGAAATAAATGTCCGTCTGGTGTCCAACCGTGTCTCTGCGCAGCGTCCTGTAACCCAGCCCCCCAGGGAGTAAGGGGATCTGAACCCGCAACCTTCCGCCTACCGCACCTCCTCCACGTCTTTACCGGGCCATTTGCAGCCTTACGGCGTTCAACTGGAGTAAAAAGGTTCCAAACGCGGGGTTTGGGGCGGGACGTGTTTGGGTGCTGGACACTGGTCTTGTAGTGGCCGCCATGTTCTGTTCGGCCACGTCATGGAAAGTCTCTTTCTGCGCTAAAGTGTAAAACATTTAGTCGCTGCGGACCAAGTGGAATTAAAAGTAACGGGACCCCATTGGTCACCCGTGGGCACCGGTCCAATGGGAAAAAAGGCGTCCTCTGTATTAAACCGCGTGGGGACGGCGGCCCGGGATTGGAACCGCCAGGCCTGCACCGCGCCAGTGATGTAAGCAGGAGGGAAATTCTGTGACATCGGTGGCCACGGTCATCGGCGGAAGCGTTGGTTTCACACTCTACCCACGCAGGCAGTTCCCAGCCGAGACAAGCGAAGACGAAAGCAGCTCGCTCGCAATCAAATTCAAACTTTATTTGTCTCGTACACAGTCGTACGCGTCGTACGATATGCAGTCAAATGCTTGTTCGGCCGCTACAGACCTCAATATTGCAAATATTGCAAGAATTCAAGTGAAGCAAATATGCAAATATTGCACTTTTATGTTTTTAAATGATAAGTATTTATTCAAAAGTAATAATAATATTTATTAAAATATGTGTAACAGGGAGGGTGAAGGTGTGCCAGTGTGTCAAAGTTCTGGGGGGGATCGAGTCCAGAAGCGAGTGAAAGTTCTGGAGGGTACCGGAGGTCTATGTAGTGTTGTGGTTGTTGAGAGCTCATGTGGCCTGCGGGACGAAGCTCCTCCTCGTCCTCTCTACGCTGGACGTCAGGGAGCGGAGCAGCAGAGGGGACAGTCCATTGTCGGGGTGGCTGAGGTCCTTCACTGTCTTCCTGGCCCTCAAATTCAAATTCCAATTTTTTATTTGTCACGTACACAGTCGTACACGGTACGATATGCAGTGAAATGCTTTAGCGGCTGCTATAGACCTCAATATGCAAATGTTGCAAGTATACAGTGAACCAATATGCAAATATTGCAAACATAACCAAATATTACAAATTAATGTTTTTAAACTTAAAATATGTGTAACAGGGAGGGTGAAGGTGTGCAAATGTGTAAAGTTAAGTGAATTTTTGTGTAAAATTCTGGGGGGATTGAGTCCAGAAGCGATAGAAAGTGCTGGAGTGTATTGGAGTTCTGTCCTATGCAGTGTTGTGGTTGCTGAGAGCTCGTATAGCCAGTGGGAAGAAGCTCCACCAGTAGAACCAAACATCTTGCTGTCAAGAGTAGAGAGAGGGAGCTGGACAGGTGTGCGTCTGTTTACTTTCTCCAGGGTGGTTTGGATAAGTTGCACGTTGCGGACTGGTTGGTCTGGTCGGACTATATGGACTCGTGTTGAGCACAGATTGATGCAGGGTGAGGAATGAGGAGGAAGAGAAGGAATGTGGAATGGAGGAGGGAAGGGCCAATGAGTGGCTTGAGGAGCTTCAGAGGAGAACATCACAAGTGAAGTGAACACAGCAGCACAGCACACGGTGCACACAGTGAAATTTGTCCTCTGCATTTAACCATCACCCTGAGTGAACAGTGGGCAGCCATGAAAGGCCACCACTGCCCCACAAGAGAAGCTCCTAGCCTTTAGAGAGTTGATAGCTGCATGAAAACCTTCTATATGAATGAATGCAGGACCCAAGGTGTCCACAGGTACGAGCACCTGGTTATCCACATGATGTTAAAATGGACTTCATCAGACCAGGACACCACCTTCAACTAGTAGTAGAACCTCATACTGATATTCTTAATAACCGTAATAATGGATTGTCTGATCGTGCAACTTGATGGCCGGAGATCTTGTCTGTATTTAAACAGCCTGGTGTTGGGGACTCAGCAGTCCCTTTTCTTTAAAAGGCCTCGGTCCACGTGACACGACGTATCAAACACTCACAGGTCTGTGGATCTTTTAAAAAGTTACATTTACATTTACAGCATTTACCAGACGCCCTTATCCAGAGCTCCTTACAATCAGTAGTTACAGGGACAGTCCCCCCCCCTGGAGTTAAGTGTCCTGCTCAGGGACACGATGGTAGTAGGTGGGGTTTGAACCTGGGTCTTCTGGTTCATAGGCGAGTGTGTTACCCGCTAGGCCACTAGCACCCACAAAATGTTTCTTTTTTAATATTGTAAAGGTGAAAATAAACATGAGCAGCACACTGAACCCATTTGGGACCTTTACTGGAACGTTCTCTACTGGCCAGACACACAGACACATGACCAGCGGTTACTTGGGTTACACGGGTCGATAGACGGCCTCTGTCCCTGAGGACCACGCAGCTACTGTCAACTACGTTCAAGAATGTTGCATGCAAATGAAGGTAAGGAGAAGAGCATGATGGAGGTCCACCTGCCCAGGCATCACCTCGACCAGCGTCAGATGTTGGAACCTCACAACTTCAACACTCACATCCCATGAGTCACGGTCCAGACAGGGTGCGTCCTCCCAATTTCTGGAAAGGGCAAAACCCAGTGAGGGGAAGACAGCTTGGGTTCTCAGCCAGATGGCGAGGTTCCTCCAGGTTCCTCGAGGAAAGGCATGATTAATCAGATGTCCGTGGGCTGCGCTGGACTTTTCTTCCACCATTTCCAGCAACTTACTTGGAACACCTGGTCAGGTGTGACTCAACCCTGTGGTTTCTGGGGTGTCTGCTTAAGATTGTGGCATCTGAGGAATTCCGCTAAAGCGAATTCCGTCGCTCTCTCACTCTCCAATCGCACCGCCGCGCCCAAGGAAACGGCACACATTTGAACGTGCTACTTTCGGAATGACAGACGCCACGAGATTTCATCTTTCCGCCTTTCTGAAGGTGTCCTACTTGAACAGACGCAACTTTCACAATGACAAGTGGTGCCGCATCTTCTCACCCTGGCCAGTGGTTTGGAAATGAACACATGCAGAACACCTCAGGCACGAACGCGCTGGAAAGATGCGTTCAGCACTGTCACCAGCACACCAGCGATTCAGACAACCTGGAGAGATGTATCGGGAATCTGGAGGAAAAAGTGTGGTTCAGGAATTCTAATGTGACACACTAGAGTCTCGTAGCTCAGTTATACAAACCTTGAACAAAATGTAACTGGGCTGATCCACTAGAGGGCAGTCATTTTAAATCACTACTCCAAATCACGTTCAGCGTCTACTGAATGGACTCCAGTCAAAGCGTAGGAGCATCTCAAGGATGATCAGTGAAAGTCATCAGAAAGATCATCCGGAGCTCCATCCAAATTTGTCATAGCAAAGGGTGTGAATAATTATGTAACCACTGTGTTTAACTGTTTTATACATGTGATAAAATGTCTGAAATCACTTTGCCGTTATTTGAGCCATTTATACTCATATCTGTACTCAAAAATAACTACACTCAGATTTTGTAACTACAAAATGTGGAGAGAGTGAAGGGGTGTGAACACTTTCTGGTCACGCAGTGTGGTGGACAACATATTGACATTTTCTTGCATCACAGGATTGTGTGTCATTCCCACATCTGGAATTTAACAGCTTGGGAATTACCGTATCCGGCAGAGACTTGTTAGTCATTCTAGACAGCTAATGGTTTGTCTGCCACATGTGGCATTGTGTAACTGAAATCTATTAATGCATTTGTCACGCTGAATTCACAAATGCCAGAGTGCATTGCACACGTAAACAAGCCATGTTTACATTTACATTTACGGCATTTATCGGCATTTACGGCCATGTGAGGGCGACCTTGTCACGCTTTTGTGATCTTGCCCCTACTGGCCTCTGTCGGAATTTTTAGTTTTTTTCAATAGGAATTGAAAAACTACAGAGACAATATACGTCTGTATGTTTTTGCCATACGTTAGGGTCTAGGGTTAATGTGGTAAAGTCACCAGTAATAACCCTGGCGCCCGGGGCTCTGAGTGCAGGTCACGCCCCTTTCCCAATTTCCCATGCCTGTTTTCCCTCCTTTAAAGGCGTGTCTGCGCCAGTCCACTTCTTCTTTCCCAAAGTAGAGCCCTTTACGTTTATTCGTCCCGCAGTACAATAAAACTGTTCCTTGTACAAGCACCTGCACCTTGGCCCTCCGCTTCCTTGCTGTCATGTGAAAGCTTTTCAGCCTGTTCACCTAAAAACACGCATTGCGGTTACGAGTGGGCCGATGCGATACGTCATTTTCATATTCTTGAGCTTCAGGACTATATTTGGATAAAAAAAATGCACATGGAAACATAACCAAGACATATTAGAGAATATTAGGGAATTTTTAGATTAACTTGTAGATTCTGTACATGAGTCAGACAATAAGACAACAGAGTGAATAAAAAGTTTGTATTCATAGTTGGGGGTCCTAGTGAACCAGAACTGATCACTTCATCGATGGCAACATGGAAGCACGTTGTAAGTCGCTCTGGATAAGGGCGTCTAGCCAAATGCCTTAAATGGAAATGTTAAATGTAAACCAAGATGCATTTAAGACAGATTCAAGCATCCTTCTCTGTGGTTTCTTCCGGAAGTCTCCTGAGTCATTGGAGCCACCCACACAAGTATTGCACTCCCACGATCCTGTCCTGCATCATCAATGTTTTGTCTCCCTGCTGACTGTTCCACATCCTCTTCAAAATGCCTTCATCTCTGTCTCTCATCTGTACGTTTCCTCCCCTTCTGCCCACTCGCATGGCTGTACGGTTAATTGTGCAACGGTTGAGTCAACAAGGGAATCGGGGACCAGAAAACACATTAAACCCCTAAACAAGGCCCGGCTGCTTCCTCCGTCTGGAGATCCGTATTGCCTGCCCACCCAGTCATGCCATACGTCGCGTCAGATACGGAGCAGTGGTGGCCTAGCGGTTAAGGAAGCGGCCCCGTAATCAGAAGGTTGCCGGTTCGAATCCCGATCTGCCAAGGTGCCACTGAACAAAGCACCGTCCCCACACACTGCTCCCCGGGCGCCTGTCATGGCTGCCCACTGCTCACCAAGGGTGATGGGTTAAATGCAGAGGACACATTTCACTGTGTGCACCGTGTGCTGTGCTGCTGTGTACAACATGTGACAATCACTTCACGTTCAGATTCTGCAGGTGAAGAGAATGAAAGATGAGGCGGGATGAACGCAGGGATAAACATTAAATTACAAACATTACACGTACATGTACTTTCGGGGGCAGATCGGTGCCCCCAACCGCACCTCCATCAAATATCCCGCTCCTTCCACAGGCACAATGCGCGTTTGAGGCAGCGGTCAACACGGACCACTCAGCAGGTTGTTCTTCGGGAAACTTATAGGGGCCAGTTCTAAACGGGCATATATGAGGGGGCAGACTGAAATGTGGAGGGGGCACATGCGGAGGTGGGAAATGGGTGGGGTGGGGTCCTCTGGATAACTGTTTTTGTCATGTAACTGGATCTGATCCGAGACCCGTCCAACTTGGGTGTCCCACATGAAGGCTGCCCCTGACCAGGACAGGGTGACAGTGCCCCAAGGAAGAACTAAAAGATGAAATATTCCTTATCAGATTCTAACTAAAAACGTAACATTTACCTTAACACTAGAAGTCCCAGAGATTAGTCATTTGGCTTTTCTACCCATAAAACCCACAGGATAGTCAATTGACTAGAAGACTTTTAACTAATATCCTTAATCACCTGTGAACTGATGCTTTTGTCATGTAAACAAGGCGGGGCCATGCTGTTTGTCTGGCAGATTGAGGAATTTCTTGTTGACTGTGCCGAGGATGGTTTTCTGGCTAAGCAGTTTTTGTGCATGTGAAGAAATTGTGCGTGGTAACATTTCTGCCCTTGTCTAGGAATGGTTCCATCAGCCTCATCACTACATTTTCAGACAGTCTCTCCCCACTGGGACGACTGGGGTCCTTGCCAAGATATGGGAGGACATTGCAAATGTACTTGGATTTTAGGTCGCAAGCCACCCAAAACTTGATACCAAACTTATCAGGTTTAGTTGCAATATACTGCAGGAAACAGCATCGAGTCTTTGACGGGAAGAGCTGTTCATCAATGGTGATATGTAGACCAGGACGTGATGCAGTTGGTGACAAATGATCCCCACACACTGGAATAGTCCATTCTTGAATGCTACGAAGCATGTCAAGTGTGATGAAACACGGGAAGCTCTGAAGGCGACTCGAGATACTTCTTCTGGCCTTAGCCGTTGGCTCTCTATCTGCGGCGTACGCTTCTATTGGGGTGAAAGGGAGCAACTTTTGGCAGGTGATTTTTGGCCCGACCTCCTGTGGAGAGGCCATCAGCTCCATTGTCCTCCTGCTTTTGTTGTGCAAAAACACTAGTTACCTGTGAACCCTGGCACACAATTCACTTTTTGTTTTAGAATTCAGTGAGGATTCTGTACATGTATGAGCAGGTTTATCAACCATGGACCATGACTTCACTCAGGTTATGGCAGAAAAATGTCTTGCACTTCAGATGGCAGTGAATGTCTGCTAAGGTGCACAAACAAAAAAGTGGAAAATATAAAAAAGGCAGAGTAGATATTTCCACTTACTTGTGGTATTTTCCATTTACTTGTTTGAAATGAAATAATGAAATGAAAATAATATGAAATAAAAATGAACCTGAAGACTGATCAGACGGCTCTGAGTCTGAATCCGGCTGAAGTTCTATGTCTTCTCCATCCGAGTCACAAGGGTTTACTTCACTCAGGAGAATTTGCAAGGCCTGCTGAGTGGCGAGTCTTCTCTGCATGTTCTTTCTTTGGAGAGGAGGCTCGTACACCACAGAATTCTTCATGCCACTGAAGTAGTAGGCTATGTGCAGTGATATTTTATCCAGTTCAGCACAAAAGGAAGTTCTCTGCTATTAAAACCTTTTAGCAAACTTTTAGCAAGCGATTTTTAATGGTTTTTCTGACTTCTGTTGGCTATCCATCACATGTATATGATTCTAGTTGGCCGTGCGGGAACTCTGAGTAATGGGCCATCGGCTCCATTGTCCTCCTGCTTTTGTTGTGCCAAAACACTAGTTACCTGTGAACCCTGGCAAGACAGGCCAAAGCTACAGTATGTGTGTGACATTGAAAAATTCACAAAATATAGAAACACAAGTGTGTTTTATTTATTAAAAATAGTCTGAAAATAGAATGAAAAGTTGCTAATAGAATGAAATGAATAGAATGAAAATGAAAAAATAGAACGCTCACACTTCAGTCTCCAATGAATATTGTATGATCTCTACAATGGTCACTGGGTCTGCAAACGCTGCAAACACAGATTTTGAAACAGACAGACTGCGTGGGATAGTAACCACTGATATGATGAATTGGAACTGAGGGACTGAGATTTTTTTTTACTTTATCTATTTGTTTGTTTATTTATTATTATTTTTTATTTGATTTTATTTTTTGCTGTTTTATATGGACAGGCAGAGGAGAGAGCACACAAAAACGAAATTCACAAAATTCACTTTTTGTTTTATAATTCAGTGATGATTCTATACATGTTTATCAACCATGGACAATGACTTCACTCAAGTTATGACATTTGTGAACAAACACACATTGGAGTGGACTGTGTTCAAAAACACCAAACACTCCATTTTCAAACACTTCTTGGGGGGAAGGGGAGTGACACATTCCAATCGGCCACCAATTTACAAATGAATGGGAGCCATTTGTCGGTGATTGAGTTGTTAGTTCCCAACTAAGGGGCCATTTGGCCTACCTCTGCTAGAGCTGAGGGGTCAGAAAAACCTGGGACTTCTAGTGTTAATTGGATGCCTAATGTCAAAGATATTTGAACATGAACAGAACTTGTTGAAAAAAGGATGCATCTCACAGTGTTAACTTTGCCATTTGTGAGCTGCTGGGGTGGAAAGTGTATAAGATTTACTTTGTCGGGGTCCTCCAGTCGGCTCTACGCAACAGACGGACTGACGGTGGTGCTGAAACACTTCTCTCTACAATACAGTGGTGGCCTAGCAGTTAAGGAAGCGGCCCCGTAATCAGAAGGTTGCCGGTTCGACTGAGCAAAGCACCGTCCCCACACACTGCTCCCCGGGCGCCTGTCATGGCTGCCCACTGTTCACTCAGGGTGATGGGTTAAATGCAGAGGACAAATTTCACTGTGTGCACCGTGTGCTGTGCTGCTGTGTATCACATGTGACAATCACTTTACTTAAGACTGAAACTATGAGAAGAACAATGAACCAGCCCCCCCCCCAAAAAAATAAACTGACAGTGATTGGATGCTTAGCTGGGTAGAGGGGGAGTGAGGACCCGTGCGAAAACATTGGACGTGATTTACTATTGTAGTAAATCGTGTCCATATTCAGTTTGTGGGGAATCAGATGTTTTCTTTCTCAACTTGCCCCCTCTTGCCCCAGCCTAGCCGGCCCCGTTCCTGCTGTTTGTTGATGTTCTTGGTGCCCTTAGCGACTCAGGAGCTTGCTTGAAAGAAGCTTTTTTTTTTTTTTCTCCTCCACCACCAGGGAGCAACTTTGTGAAATCTTTGAATGACTCACTCGTCAAAGGCAGTCTGGAACGGAAGAACTGCTGCCTTCGCATTTCAGGTGACGACCTCTTGAAGCTCATCGAGAGAATGCCAAGAGTGTGCAAAGCAGTAACCAGAGCAAAGAAACTAGAATATAAAACATGTTTTCACTTATTTCACCTTTTTTTGTTAAGTACATAACTCCACATGTGTTCATTCATAGTTCTGATGCCTTCAGTGAGAATCTACCAACGTAAATGGTCATGAAAATAAAGAAAACCCATTAAATGAGAAGGTGTCCAAACTTCTGGCCTGTACTGCAGGTGTATTATTTGTCAGACCTGAATTTCAGGAAGTCTTGAAAATGTACCTCCGTACACAAACACTGTATCCCACGAGTCTTAAACTGCACTTCTGAACAGCTGAACAGTTTCACTGCAGATCGCAAAAAGGGGTTCAACGAGGTCACCAAAGCACCAAGTGTGAGCTGATGCTCCTTCCCATCTGTCAGTCTAAATGTACTGCAGCTGCAGCGGCAAAGAAGAACCATGAGTGATGACGTGAACTGCCAATAACCTTTCGGCGAAATGTCATGAATCATCCTGTCTCCGGATTCTCATCAATGGTGGCAGGTTAAGGTAAATTCCAGCCCATTCGCACCCAACTCCTGAAACTGGTGCTTGTCCGCTTATTTTCAGAATGTTCTACCTGGAACTTGCAAATGAATTAAGCAACTAAGCATAATTAAATGCAGGTCATGGTGAAGAATCGCCACAGGGACTGGCTGAAGACGGGTAAAACTACTCTTACTTCCTCTTCACACAATGTCCTCCTAAAAACGTCCAGCGAGTGGAGTTATTATTACATGTAGCTTGTACTATTCATTCTGGACGCACTACTCACGTTCCTGTTTTAATGTACCAAAAAAAACGCAGTGGAAATTGCACATAGGTTTTGACCTTGCAAGTTCGTATGAATTCCATGCATGTACGAGGTCAAAGTTCAACTGAGCGCAGCAAACGTAAAGGCGACCGAAAGCTTCAAGCTTCATGCCCCAAAATGGCCCATGAGCCCCAGATCTTGCCCCAGTGGGCGCACAAGTTCACGCATTTAGCTGGAGTCATGTGCCACAAGCAGCGTCGGGGTGTACAGAGTTACACGTACCGGCGATATGTCATTTAATTACAAAAATGTTTTAAATCGCAATCCAATACGGTTACTGAGGAAAATGTGCAGTTAAATTGCGTTTATTTCTTGAAAGCTTCGCGGTTACAGCTTCATATTGCATATAAAACCCTGCAGAGGGATATCAGCCTTGATCGTATCAGCCAATCGACTGACACAAGTGTCTGTTCGGATGTTGGTTGGAACGTTCTGCACGCTGCATCCTTCTGTGAGCCACATCGTTGTTGTGAGCTTCATTTCCTTCCTTCCTATTTCTATTCAGAATGCAACTTTATAGTAAAAAAAAAAGAGAAGCGGCAAAATGGAGGGAGATTATAAGTGGATTATAATGATTTAATTTCGCCGTATCGTTTTACCGTGATGAAGAGGGTCTCCTGACAGTGAATATAGCTTATTGTTGGCAGCATATATGAAGCAGAAATAGTGTGCGACAACCATGGACCTTCTTTTCAGTTTGGTAACGGTAATAATGAGGTACAGTTACAAAACGCATGATGCGGCGGTAGTAGCCTAGTGAATAACACACCTGCCTATGAACCAGAGAACCACAAACCAAACATGAAGTTCCGCACGTAAATCAAGACTCTTGAACATTAAATATTTGACGCAGCAGTGTTGCAGGTTTTATTAAAATGCTGACTATATAACTGTACGATAACCGTCTGAGTTCTGTGAACTTAAATAAATTGTGTTGTATGTGGCGTGTATTGAAAGGAGTCTGTCGGTAGTGTTTAGTACTGGTATATCATTATATCATTCAGTACAGGTTAAAAGTTTGGACGCACCTTCTCATTCAATGTGTTTTCTTTATTTTCATGACCATTTACGTCGGTAGATTCTCACTGAAGGCATCAAAACTATGAATGAACACATGTGGAGTTCTGTACTTAACAAAAAGTGGAGACCTGACCTCCACAGTCACCGGACCTGAACCCAATCGAGATGGTTTGCGGTGAGCTGGACCAACAAGTGCTAAACACCTCTGGGAACTCCTTCAAGACTGTTGGAGAACCATTTCAGGTGACGACCTCTTGAAGCTCATGGAGAGAATGCCAAGAGTGTACAAAGCAGTAATCAGAGCAAAGAAACTAGAATATAAAACATGTTTTCACTTATTTCACCTTTTTTTGTTAAGTACATAACTCCACATGTGTTCATTCATAGTTTTGATGCCTTCAGTGAGAAGGCCACACTTGCCACAAGGAGGCAAATCCATCTCTTGTAATACTGTTTGACTGAGGGCTGTGGAGAATGATTTAACTGATTAAAAGTGGAATGGTGGGTGCTGCCTTGTGCTGAAGCTGCAAAGGTGACCTGTTTACTGAGAGCAACAAGCCTCATCGCTTCAGTCTTTCACTTTCTCTCCTCGTGGTTTGTGTATGCGTGGGACGTTTTGCAGGCAGGAGATAATGCTGACGAGCAGAAATGAGTGTGCACTGGGGATGCAACCCGAACGAAAATCCGAGGCGCTACGGTTACAGGAATATTCATGTTCAAGTATGAATAAAAAAAAAAAAAAAAGTAAACCAAACCCCGCTGTTATTTCACAATTTAATCACAGCAAACCATCACCTGAATATCAGGTGACAGATAAATAAAACTGCATTAGAATATGTATATGTTGCATCATTTTTATACTTGAAATGAAATGCATTACAAACGTACTTCTACACACAGAGGGTGTATGTCCATATTATAGTGATTATTGGAACAGTACAACAGTGTAAAAAAAACTGTATATCGTCAGCTCTGATAATGACCCAGCGCTCATGAAATAATGTCACTGTAAACCCCTGAGAATATGAAACCTCCCGTCTAACCTCCTGTTACTAGACGCCCCCTCTGTGACTAACTTCCAGACCACAAGACCGAGTCGAAAGAACGACGGTGGGAGGAAACTTCCAGTACAGGAGCCTACAAAGGTGGTCCGTTGGTCCTAGTTGGTTTGAGTTAGCGATACTACTAATAATCCGGAATGGTTCTGTCATATAAGAAAAATTCACCCTGGTCTCTACGGATGCTTTTGTCTGGAGCGCAGAAGGTGTGGTTTCATAGCTTGAAACCACCGAAAACGTTGTCATGGACACCAGGGATCACCACGTCTTTGCCGCGCCGGGCGTCCACCTCCACCTCCACGTAGACGGACTCGTCGGTGTGCATGTAGACGGCGGCGTGCAGGAAACTGTTGGCTCTGTCGGGGATGTCCGATGCCGTTGTCTGGCTCCTGATGCAGCGGTAACTGTCAAGATCGGTTTTTTTTTAGCCCTTGCTGGAAGAACGTTTGTGATGAAGTGAGGTGTTCGGCCAGGTTGATCTCACCTTAAGGACCTAACCACCTCAATGGGGTTTTTATATCGGGGTGTCCGCTTCATCATTTTATACTTTACTGCAGAGCACTGGGGCTCGTTGAAGGACACTTTGGAGTAGAAGTAGTACCATCCCTCTTCGGCCACCGCCAGGCTGCCGTTTTTTGCGTATTTCATCCCGTGGATGAAGGTGCCACTTCCCGTTGACCACTGGAGGGTGGAGCCGTTCACCGGAGGGTTACTGCCTGGAAAAGAACTGAGAGCCTCACCAACCCAGCCTCCAACCCCAACGTGGTCTGAGATGGTCTGAGGAGGATACCTCTGAGAAACGCGGACGGCCTGTCCGAGGGTGGACCGGTCTTGTTCGACTCTGCACGCCAAAACGAAAGTTACCTCTCAACATGTGTTAACGTTGTTTAAATAATAAATAAAGTAAATAAAGTGAAGTGATTGTCACATGTGATACACAGCAGCACAGCACACGGTGCACACAGTGAAATTTGTCCTCTGCATTTAACCCATCACCCTGAGTGAGCAGTGGGCAGCCATGACCAGCGCCCGGGGAGCAGTGTGTGGGGACGGTGCTTTGCTCAGTGGCACCTCAGTGGCAGCGTGGCGGCTCGGGATTCGAACCGACAACCTTCTGATTACGGGCCCGCTTCCTTAACTGCTAGGTTTGTGTGTGTGTGTGTGTGTGTCATATAGGGGATATTACGCACCACTTCCTGTTGATTTTGCAGCATTTGTCAGCTGGAACAAGATTAAGGAACCGTGTTATTTTTTGCTCTGAAAAGCGAATGTACTAAGTAACGGAGCGGCGTACCTCGCTCTTCCTCTCTGCCCGCGGAGGAGGAGCTTCGTCCTGAAGGAGAGCAAAACGTTAGCACCTGAGCAACCTTCCTCATGCACCCGCTGACGGGGCCTGGATTCGCGGAGCCGGGAGGGAAGTGACGCCGCGCTGCGTCACCGAACCGCACACGTGAAGCATTTCGAAACAAAGCACCGTGCCCCACGGAATACTACAGTATTACACTGTAAAGCTCTGGGTACATTTACCGCATTTACCAGACGCCCTTGTCCAGAGCGACTTACAATCAGTAGTTACAGGGACAGTCCCCCCCTGGAGACACTCAGGGTTAAGTGTCCTGTTCTGGGACACGATGGTAGTAAGTGGGGTTTGAACCTGGGTCTTCTGGTCTATAGGCGAGTGTCTCACCCGCTAGGCTCCTACCTAGTAGTTTGGGAGCTTGGTAGGAGTGTGGGAACGAGGAAGTCGCTTTTGGCGAAAACTCCCGGCACTGGAGTCCCCTTCTCAGGGGAAACTGGCAAATCCTTAAAAAATTACGCTGTCCCAATTAGACCTGGGCAATTCCCTGCAGCCCCCACTTCCTGTTTTCACTGTAAACATATCTACACATGCGGGTGGAGTGCAACCTGCCCACATCCCTTCACCCCTCCGCGCCTCGCCTCACCGCGGCACCCCGGCACTCACCCTGCTGCAGAGTCGGTAGATGAAGCCGGCCTCCACCGCGACCCCCAGCACACAGGCGGCCACCACGAGGCAGAGCAGGGTCTCCTTCCAGCCGGGACGCCGGGCCCGCGCCGCGCCGGGCGGGGGGCCCCGGGCCGCCTGGGGGTCCACCACGAACACCTGAGGGTAGCCGGGCGCCGCCGCGCCGTGGGCCATCCTGGAACCGGCGGAGCGCTGTCCTCTGGCCCGGCCGGGTCACGCGGGACGGGTCCCTTCAGCGGCTCGGCGCCATCTCATGACCGGGAGGGTGCGGGCGAGAGTGAGGCGTGCAGCCGACGTGTGCGACGTCCTTCTGGCGACTTCTCTCTCTCTCTCTCTCTCTCTCTCTCTCTCGGCACGGCTATAGACGTGATGACTGTGTAGCTGTCTGCAGCGTCAGAGGGAAATGCAGAAGAGTGTGTGTGTGTGTGTGTGTGTGGGGGTGACTACGGGCTGGAGAGTTGGCCGCCACGCCCTGCCGCTGGGACGCCCATCGGCCGACAGATCACGTTTTTCTCCCGACCGAGGCCACCGTGTCTGGTTTGGGGCGGGCCCGAGACGGACGGGACAGGAGAGGGGGCCCGGAGCCTTTTGTAGGTCACCAGGTGTGTTGACACCGGCCGCACGGGCAGTGGGCGTTGCGAAGCGAGTGACCACAGGCATCAGATGCCAGCGCAGAGCGAGGTCCGCCGCATGCATCCGCCCTGCAAAAACGCCGTACCGTGCACCATGCGCATGCACACAGTCATTTGTAGAGTGCACACACACTCACACACACACACACACTCATCCCATTGACGTTTCCGCCAAAGACTCGCTGCTGTTTCATGGTGATAAATGGAAACAGGAAGTCGCGTCTGCTCATACGGCAGGGCGTGCGTTTCAGCTTCGAGTGGCCTGCTTCCGGCTCCGAGCGCGAGACCCCGTCACGTTCTACTTCACCCCTGCCGTTCCGAACGTGTCCTCTCCTCCAAAAACAGGCCAACGGGAGGACAGGCCCGCCCCGCCCCGCCCCGCCCGTCTGCCCGCTTTCATGGGAGTGCAGAAGTCGCGCAGAAAGCGGGAAGAGAAATTGAGTCATTTACGTCCTCGCGGTGCGGTCGAGAAGATTTCAAAACGCGCCGCTGCACGGGAGTAGAAAGAGAGCGACTTTACCACTTTTCACGCCACCTGTTGCTTCAGCTTTAAAAAAGCACCGGAATACTACAGTATTAGACTGTAAATCTCTGGGTACATTTACCGCATTTACCAGACGCCCTTGTCCAGAGCGACTTACAATCAGTAGTTACAGGGACAGTCCCCCCCTGGAGACACTCAGGGTTAAGTGTCTTGCTCAGGGACAAGATGGTAGTAAGTTGGGTTTGAACCTGGGTCTTCTGGTTCACAGGCGAGTGTTTGACACACTAGGCCACTACCACCCTAAATATAGTTTTTATATAGGCACTTTTCTTCTCTTGTGATTACACTGCGGTTTATTCATTTCGTTACAGCTGTGAGAAAAGAAACGGCCCAGTTTCCCATCCGATGGCAAAGGTCGCGGTAACGGTGAGTCTGGAAAGACTGTATGTCAGCATCAATCATGGCATGTCACCTTGGCGGGATTTGAACCGGCAACCCTTCTGATTATGGGGCCACTTCCTTAACCGCTAGGCCACCACTGGCCCAAAGCTGAACGGCCAACGTGGGGCTCGAACCCACGACCCTGAGATTAAGAGTCTCTTGCTCTGCCGCCTGAGCTAGGCAGGCATATGCTTTCACCACCACGTTTTTGACGCGTTGGGCCTCCACCCCCACATGCAGACGTCGGTGGACAGGAAACCGTTTGCTTTGTTGCAGATGTCGTTGTCGGGCTCCAGATGAAGTGGTTGCTGTCAAGATCATTTTGTGGCCATTTTTTGTGCTTCATCTTCTACGTTTGCTGGAAGAATGTTTATGGTGAAGTAAAGTGTTCGGTCAGATTCAAGCTCTTCTATGGCTGACCTAACCACCTCAATGGGGGGGTTGACCAACCAGACCGCGTGTGATGAAATTGTGGATTATATAAAACATATTTAAAACATAAAACATATTTAAAATGCAATAAAGTTGTCAGAAAATGTGTGAACATGTGAAACTATACCACAGACTAGTGTTGTTTTATGACGTAATTTATGATGTAATATATTCATCAACTTGCCTTTATGACATGCCGGAAATGAGGCAATCACGTTGTTATTATGCCGTATTTCTGTTGTTGCACAGATGATGTCATTTCCTCAATTCGCTGCATTATTTAGACGCCCTTTCTTTAGAGTGAAGTGGAAAGGAACACAGAATGTATGACGAAAAGCATGGACCAAATCAGACCGTCTTCCGTGTCTGGAATGGATGTTAGGAGTAAAAATAATGTAATAATAAGATAACCTTGTTTTAATTATGAAATGGGCTTGACTAAAAGAAAATGACGTTTTTGCCTGTTCTGCCAGGTACTTGTACTATATTGACTAGGTAAAATAGAATTGCATTACTTAAAAAAAGAAAAAAATAGACTAAAACTGAACTGAAACTTGGACGTGACTGAGACTAATAAAAACTAAAATGACAGCTTGACACAAAGACACTGTCAAAAACAACCACACGACTATTTATTACATACAAATGTTGTTGGTAAAGTGTGCAAAAGGCCACTGTGTATTGTGACACCATTCACACTCTTAAAATGTAACTCCTGTTATCAGCCAGGAATTTCTGATTGTCACCAGGGCGTAGTTTCCAAACCCAGACTCCCTTCTTATTGGCTACATTCACCGCATGCACCACCAGGGCTTCAGTGCAGGACCACGGGAGTCACACATCGCATTTCCTGTAACACAATTAGCTCAGACTCTGTCTGACTCGGTCCTCGTTGGTCCGATTTGGACTGAGAGAGAACCAGTGAGAGTCTTCTGATGAAGGTGAAGAATGCTCCGAGCCTCGATGATGATCAACACTTTACTTTACTTTACTTTACTTTACTTTGCAGACACTTTTATCCCAAGCGACTTACAAGAGGAAGACACCAGCAATTCCCAATCGGTTTCTGTAGAGTTACAAAACTAAGAGCCCTGATAAGGCCTAACATGTCAAGAGTAGAACATGCCAGGGAGTTATAAGTGTTGGACAAATACACACACACACCCACACACATACACACACACACACACACACACACACACACACACACACACACATTTTTCAAATGCTTCTTAAAGGTGGTAGTAATCTCGGCTAGTCGAGTGGAGCAGGACAAGTTGTTCCACCAGCCAGGGACAACAAAGGAGAACAGAGTCGATTCAACCCCACTCTCATTCCCAACAGAGTCAACCACCACAGCGACCTTGACACTGGCCTACGATTTTTTAAAATCCAGATAATATTCATTTTATAAAATTCATTCAGTCTAGAATGTTCAGATTATAATAATTTTGTAATCTGATATAAAAACCCACCACATCTTTGCACTTTATTCTTCTGACTTTATATTTGAGGAGACGACCCCTGCTATTAAAAGGCACTTAAAACCGATCATGCACACCGGCCATCAACCCTAAACTGGATTTAAAAACTGGTTTCATCTTCTCGTCTTGCTGTGTTCAGACTGGGTTCAACACGTCCAAAAAATACAGGGAAGTGTCGCCAGTGGCAGGTATTTAATTAACGACTTTTAATTCATTTCTTTCCTGAAAGGTGTTTAAAACTGTGGAAACTACGAAATGACAGACGTGCTGCGTTCCCCTTCACTCGTGTTCATATCACGATCAAGCGATTACAGCGTTTATAACGCGCCTATAACGGGCCGCAGCGATTGGTCGAGCCGCCGGCGAGGAACACCGCTCGGCTCCTGATTGGCTGGAGCCCGGACCCCGCTCGCCCAATCAGAAGCGGGACTCTGCGCGGACCGACCCGGAAGCGCGGACGCTCCCTCGTCCGTAGAACCCCTCTCACCCGTCGCCGAGGCGCCATGGCCCGGCCCGCTGCGCGCCTCCTCGCCGCCGCGCTGCTCGCCCTGGTCGGGGACGCCGTGCGCGGCCTCCCACAGGTCCAGGACAGCGAGCTGACGCTGGTCCTGCCCGCCGGGAGGGCCGAGTGCTTCTTCCAGACGACGGTGAAGAATGGCTCCATGGAGGTGGAGTACCAGGTACGACCGAGAACCTGTTGTGTGGCCCTGTTTGCTAAGTAGGTGGGATTCTACCTGGAAGGATGATGCAGGGAGTCCAGACTTGACCAAATAAAAGGGAGAAGTTTCTAGACTTTACTATGTATCTTAGGGGTTTCATGTATAATATGCTTGTTGTGTCCGACCTGTTCTTCAGAGTAAGCAGTTCATTATTGTGAGACTTGTGAGAAGATAAGGGCATCGTAAACCTGTCCATTCCAGACTACTTTGGGGGGACCTGCTGAAGGTCGTGCTATCTAACCATAACAGAGGTTCCCTCTCTCGGATGGGTCATAAATTGTATTGCTCAGCATGCACTGTGAGGCAGGTGGGGAGAGAGAGAGTCCTACTGGAAACAGTGTGGAGGCATATTTGTTCCTCCGACCACCCCCTTCCTTTGCAAAGCTGATAGGGGAGAAACTAAAAGCTGATAAGGGGGCGTACTAAATATCATTCCCACATCGTGTGCAGTGTGGTTCAACCATGAGGAGAAGAATCTGCTGGAGGGTCGGGTCCACCAGTCCTCTGGAGGATAAAGTCACTGTGTAGCGGAAGGAATATGTATTGCGATGCTGTATTAATTCTGGGTTGATTACGGCGGCTGGTGGGTAGTAAGTAGTTTAAATTATCAACATTTTAGGGCTGTCAGTCTAGGAAACAAACTGCACATTTGGCATCTGATTAGTTGCGATTAGTCGTGATTAGTTGTCAAGACTAAAGCGTGATGTAAATCTCTGCAGTATCTTCTCGTGTTGTGAAAGGGGCTCGGCCCCCTGCGGCAGAAAGTAAAATTCATTTCCAGGGCAAAGCGAGCGGCAGCCAATCTAATTGGTTGCAATTAATCGCGATTACTTGTCAAGACTAAAGCGTGATTTACTGCATATTTAAAGCTATTGCAGAGATTTATAGTACACTCGACACTCCCCCATTGACTTGGAATGGGGTCACGTCATGCGCCGACAAACAGTGATGTGGAAAAAGCGGCAACCAATCAAACCAAGCGGCAACCAAGTACATAACTCCACATGTGTTCATTCATAGTTTTGATGCCTTCAGTGAGAATCTACCAACGTAAATGGTCATGAAAATAAAAAAACTAAAGTTTTTTCGGTCTCTGAAATGTTTCTGGTCCAAATCAGGTAGCAATAAGCACAACCGCGAACCTGTTCCGCCCCATTGTTGTACGTATGACGTGTTTGGGGGTTGTAGGTCAGGTTGGAGGTTGGGCTTCGTCAGCATTTTCACACAAAAAGGCGCTTTGACGTCCACAGGGATACGTGGAAAAGAGACATTCGCTCTTTTCGAAACGTCATTCCCGTGTGGACGCACGGTTAGATCGGATAGAAATGGTTTATAGAAAAACGGGGCCTGAGTCACTTTACTTTTAACGCTCGCAGCCATTGCTAATTTTGACAGCCCTAACTGAAAAGAATGTCACATGTGAAATGTGTGTTGTGTAGGTGATCGCTGGTGCCGGCATGGATGTAGATTTCACCATCGTCTCGCCACAGGGCTTCACGCTCATATCCGAGTCCAGGCGCTCCGACGGCGTCCACATGTGAGTCTGCTGCATCCATTCTGTTTCATTCTGTTTCACTCACCTTAGATTATCACATTACATTATACGCCCTTATCCAGAGCGACTTACATTCAGTAGTTACAGGGACAGTCCCCCCCTAGAGACACTCATGGTTAAGTGTCTTGCTCAGGGACACGATGGTAGTAAGTGGGGTTTGAACCTGGGTCTTCTGGTTCACCCACTGACTCACATGAGTCAGGCTTCCACACTTCCTGGTTTGGACCTACCCTTACGTTCAGACGCTCGCACGGGGTTGCAGGGTGTTTTTTCAGTCGTTTTCTCAGATCATGAGACATGACCATTTTAATTCAGCTCATTATTGACTTAATGTGCTCTGGAATATGTAAACTACCTGAAATTACCCCCAATCACAGTCATCAGCAATTTGTCATGAATAATCGATTCATGACATTGTCAATCCTCTACTGGTAGATCATCGAACGGAAGCAATCAGAAACCTGACTACCTCGGCATGGCTTTTATAGGTCTGGTAGTAGCCTAGTGTGTGAGACACTCTCTTACGAACCAGAAGACATAGGTTGAAGTCCACAACTACCATCGTGTCCATGAGCAAAACCCTGAGTGTCTCCATGGGGGGACTGTCCCTGTAACTACTGATTGTAAGGCGCTCTGGACGAGGGCGTCTGGTAAACGATCGAAATGTTATGCTTATTACGATGGGCACGATCACATCTTAATGGTCGCCACTTGTCTCCGATTGGTTTCTAGGGTGGAGCCCACCGAGGACGGCGACTACCAGATCTGCTTCGATAATACATTCAGCCGCTTCTCCGAGAAGATGGTTTTCTTCGAAGTCATCCTGGATGGGCAGGGCGGAGATGAGGAGTGGGCGGGGCTGGCGGAGTCGGAGAACCTGTTGGAGTACAAGCTGGAGGACATACGGGTTGGTGATCTCCGAAAAGTCTCTGTGACAAATGGTGCTTACTTTCTAACTGCTCGGTACCCACAAACCGTCCTTTCGTCTCTCGCTCTGTCCGTCTCGGCAGGAGTCCATAGACTCTGTCCACCGGCGCTTGGAGCGCAGCTGGCAGATGCAGATGTTTCTCCGCGGCCTGGAGACCCGCGACCGGAACCTGCTGGAGGAGAACCTGTGGCGGGTGTCCTTCTGGTCCTGCGCCAGCCTGCTGGTCATGCTGGGCGTGGCCTTCACCCAGGTCTACACGGTCCGCCGCCTGTTCGACGACAAGAGGAGGGTCTGCAGCTGAAGCGGAAAGAGCGAGAGACGTTTTTCCTGCCCGAGATACGCAGCGAGGAAAAGAGAGAAGATTAGAACGATGCTCCTAGTGCCTAACATGCCTGTTTTGGCCATTTTTTTCTCCGGACCTTCACGCCGTTCAGCACAGGTCAGCCCCCACAGGGAATTTTCAGCTTGACGTTAGTCTCATTTCACACCGTCTCGGCGCAAAGACGAGGATCTGATAACGTCCGTGGGTCTTGTGTTTCTGTAGAATGCTTTTTTTGTCTCGACAGGAACTGATTGAGATTAAAATCTATGTTGTTTTTTTTTTTTTAGGTTTTTATTAAGTACTTTTTACATGATAAAGTGCTGGAAAACAACCTGACGTGACATCGTCTTTTTTGGGGGGTTTGAAATATGCGGCAATTAATCCATCGAGCTGGGATGGTTTCGCGCGGTGTCAGAGATATTATTATGGGCGCTTGCTAATTTAACGCCATGCACATGTTAACCCTTAATCTGTAAATGAATGCTTTCTCACCGATTTCAGTTTGTACAATTTCATTTGTTTTTTCTTAGCGCCCCCTGGTGTTCTTTTATTTCCTTCTGCCAAATTCAAATTTTATTTGTCACATACACAGTCGTACACGGTATGATGTGCAGTGAAATGCTTTTAGCTACTGCTACAGACCTGCTAATATTGCAAACATAACCAAATATTACACTTTTACGTCTTTAACATAAAATATGTGTAACAGGGAGGGTGAAGGTGTGCAAATGAGTGAAAGACAATGTATACCATTTAAAAAGCAAAGTAAAAAGAGCAGAGATTGTGCAAAGAGAAAAGAGAAAAAAGCGCAAAGATTTTGTGCAAAGTGATTCTGTGTAAAGAGTCCAGACTGATTGAGAGTGAAAGTGCTGGAGTGTATTGGAGTTCTATGTAGTGTTGTGGCTGAGAGCTCGGACAGCCTGCGGGAAGAAGCTCTCTGTGTTGGACTTCAGGGAGCGAGAGCGCTTCCCTGATCGCAGCAGAGAGAAGAGTCCGTCGTTGGGGTGGCCACTCACGGTTTCCTCGTTTGTGTGCTAAATGCAATTTTATATACAGTTTTGTGGTCCACAAATTCAAAATGTTGCACGGCTGGTCCTCAGCCAGCATGACCGTAGTATTCAGAGACACACACACACAAGACACCAAAAACAGTCCCTTTATTCGCTGACTATATGCATCATGTTTCCATTTGAGTGGGTTCATTATTCCATCCATTCCAGAGAAGTCTGGCTTGGCCACTTGACAGGAAGACAGCAGTACAAAATTCAACAAGCAGGAGATAAACAAAAAACAGGAGGCATTCGATTCCGCCACCTGAGCCGAGCCAGGAAAACCACATCAGGTGAACATTTCAAAGGCAGTTCCTATAACCCCGTCACCATGGAAACCCAGCTTTGCCCAATTTACTTCCGGTTCTAAATGGCTCGAATTCCCTGGGACGTTTGAGGCCACTTCATGAAGATCTTGCCTGCGAGCGCTTCACTGGTTAAATAGCAGCTCCGCCGGCGCTTTAAGTTGAATTAAACTATTGTCCAGCCACCGAAGAACATAAGAACCGAAAGTGGGAATTTTAGCAACTTTCTTCACTGACTACTTAGTAGTTTTTGGTTTTGTAGTGCATAGCTGGAAAGTCCTCCTACAGCAAATCTGCAGCTCAGGACCCTACGCGAGGTGGCCGTGTGCTTTAATTACAGCTGTTAATTAGGGCTTTAATTACAGCCATTAAGCATAGAATTGAACACATGGATGGTGCTAAGAAAACTTTTTTTTTTTTTACCTGCAAAGTTTATGGATTTCCCCGTAAACTCATTGGCTTCTTAGCTTTGGCTGAACGTGCAGTAATAAAACGAAAAGGCTGCATAGATATGACAATCACAGAGAGTATAAAATACATTTGTACATTATATAGAAAACAAACAAAAAAAAAAGTATGGATTAATTTGAAAAAGAAAGAAAAATTGCCTTCAGCCTGGAGTGTAGTTAGTAATTAAATTAAAAGTAATTGTAATTATATTAATTGTATTAAGTGTATGGATTTAATAAGGCCAAGAGAAGGGGGGAGAAAAAAGCTTCCATAATGTAAAAACTGTTGGGTTGGTATTTCAACTATTTAATTCAGACATAATAGAAAAATCGGCAGAACACATTTGGAATATTCTGAAGCTCATCAGGCACGTCATGTTTTCTAGGATTGACGCCTAGTTTCAAACTGTATTTTAAACAAAAAAAAAAAAAGTTAAATTGCAACTGTAAGATTTACGTTAGATTTACGTTAGAAAAACCAGGAATCCGTATCAAAGGTTAACATGGTTCTGTGCTACTATCCTAGCAGAGGTCAAAGGTGGCAAGGCAGCGCGCAACCCAAGGGCGTTTGTTTAATCCCGTCCTCCAATCTGGTCGGACATCCTCTTTTGCCGCGAAACGCCAGCGGTCTTGAACCTAGTCCAGGAGCGACGGCTCCGTAGGCCGGATTATGGTGGGACGGTTGGGGGCGGCGGGGGGCCTTCTGCTACAGTGGAGGGACGAGGAGGAGAGAGGGAGACATGGGTGGGGGACAGGAAGACACAGAGTCCGGTGAGAATGAACAGAATTGATTTCTGGTATCGTCCACAATCTTCTCGACAGGAAAAAGGCTGCCACTAGGTGGCACTAGAGACACATGTTCCCATGTTACAGCCAGGGAACCTGATTTATTATTTTTTTTAATCGTGATCAATGTGGATTCCTCACTAATTTAGTAAAAGTGACATTTCCAGAACGGAGTTGGGGTGACGGGGGTCTCACCTGGGAATGCCAGGTGGCAGCGCCGGAGGCACTCGGGCCGGCCGCGACGGGATCAGCGGCGGCGGTACAGGCACGGCCTCCAAGCCACTGTTGTTGTAGGCCATGGGTGGCCCTGGCCGGGACGGGATAGGCGGAGCAGGGGTGAGGTTGGGTGGAGGTCCCGGCGTCGGGCCCCTCGCCGCAGGGGGCCGGCCGGGAGGAGGGGCGGAGGCAGGGGCGGGCCTGCGGAAAGACCAGCGGCTCGGTTCGCAATGCACTGAAGGAGACGCGCCCTGAGGCGGGAGACCCGGACGCCGGACTGACCTGGGCTCCTTCTGCAGCCACGTGTCGTCGACGGGCGGCGGCACGGGCGTATGGATGGTGGTGGTGCTGATGTCACCGATGATGACGAGCGCCTCCTTGAGGGCGTGGTACATGCGCAGCATTTCGTCCCGGCGCTGCGCCTGGGCGGCCGACTCCTCCATCAGGCTGTTCTGGTCGCCGGAGGAGTACAGGTACGCCAGCAGCTCCGAGTTGATGAAGCCTTTGGTCTGCAGGCGGAGAGGAGGAGGCCGGAAATACGGCGTTCCTGTACCAGAAAGTGCGCTGGGGGTCGCGGTCACTTACGCTGTTGATCATGAGGTGCATGATGGCCTTGGGCATGAGGTCTCGGATGGACTTGTTCACGATGCCGATGTAGGAGTCCACCAGGTTACGGATGGTCTCCACCTGCCGCTCCAGCTGGGGGTCCATGGAGAAGGTGTCGGCTGGCGCCCCTTCTTCATTCTCCACCTGAAACGCCAGACAGCGACTGTAACGCTTACCGTTTCATACGGACACGTTGGGTTCTGTTACCTAATAATAATAATAACATCGACAAATTGAATAAAAAAATGTAAAAAATACAAGGTGTGTGACTAGCACGAGTGGAAGTGAATAGGCGTGAAGGATGGCCATGAAGCTCCTGGGGCTTCTCAAAAAGAAGACACGTACAACGCGCCGCGTTTGTTCTTCTTACTGAACCCCCAGAGACGTGGCGGTGAGATTGACCCCTCGCAGCGGCACGCACGGCTGGACCCTGCCTCACGCGGAACTGAACCTGTCACTTGCCAAACCTTTATTATTCACCGCCGGTAACCTGGGCGGGGAGGAGGAAACGGTAAGGCGGGGTTAAGCACGTCTCCCGTGGACTTTATCGACGGATAAATCGACCTGGACAAAAAATGCTAAATAAAAAGTTGGGTATGAACTACATACGGTGAAGTTCACCTCCTTTTTTAAAAATAAAAAAAATTATTTATTCATGCAGAATGGGAGAGATTTCAGACATTAAGTTATAGTGTATGAAAACGACAAAAAAAAAAAAAAAACCTGATCTTTCTCTGGGTAAACTCCCGCCCGGAGGAAGGAGGCCTTCCAGCTGTCCACGTCTTCCTGGGAGTCGCAGGCCAGCTCCACCTGCCGAAGGTCCTTGTACACGTTTCTGTAAAAGAGTTGTACTAATAAACACCAACAAAACACATTTAAGGAAAAAAAAACACACACACACACACACACACCTCTGTTCTGTGTTGAAGATGGCAAAGGTGTGTTTGGTGGACATGAAGCCCTTCTCCACGTCTCTGAGCTTCAGGTTGTCCAAGGGCAGCATGTATTTCTTCTCTTTCTCCTGTGGAACGGTTACAGGGCTCGGGGTGAGACGCGTGTCGCGAGGCGGCGTCCCCGCAAGAGCCGTTGGCACCGTACCTCCTCGTCCTTAAACCAGGACAGCGACTCGGCGGTCAGCACGAACCAGTAATCCTTGGAGCCGCCCTTCATGATGCTGATGTTGATGGTCAGCCAGCCCCTTCGGATCACCTGCAAGAAACCGGACGAGGTTGTGAGGTCGACCGGGACGGGGGGGGGGTTTGCCGTTCATGGACCGTTCCAAGTTTTTATACATTTTTTCCTGGGTTTAAATCCGTGAACGGAAAACCGCCCCCCCCGTGTAGCCGATCAGCTGCAGTTCTTGCCAGAAAGTCAACTTGCCAGTTGTCACATACGCCATTTTATATTTTTTTTGCTACCTGGTGAATAAAACACATCTTTCTTCCCTGGCGGCCAAGCGAGCGGAGCGTTATTACGCTGGCGGTTAGTCGAAGCTCAGAAAACAGGTTAATGATTGCGGAGCGCGTTAGCGGGTCATCGACAAAAAAAAAAAAAAAAAAAAAAAAAACTTAACTCATACAGCGGTTGTTGTGAGGACGGCTCCCATGCCCTACGAGTGAATTGCGTTATGGTCAGTGTTAATTCCAGTCGCCATTAGAAGATCGGGAGGAGAATTATTAGATGCACAGAGAAGGTGAAGAATCGAGCCTAGTGTTAATAAAAAATAGAAAAATAGGAGGGTGGGGTGGGATTTGGAGGAACAAATCAAACTTGAATATGATTGTTTCTCCAAATAATGAGGCTTGAGTGCAGTTTTAAATATCGCAAGTCACCCTGTACACAACAGAAACCGTACTGCGATATTATCATAATGCATGGCACCCACAATCAATAAATCACACCGTGTCAGCAAAGTAACAGTGATAAAAGAAAGTGGTACAATAGAAATAGAATAGAAAATCGATTCTTTCATTGGAAAATAAGAATTCATCAGAACCCCAAAATATTGCTATCTGCATCTCATCACTGAACTAAAAAAAAAACAACTATATGAAGATCTCAAGACGATCCAGAGCGACTTACAATCAGTAGTTACAGGGACAGTCCCCCCCTGGAGACACTCAGGGCTAAGTGTCTTGCTCAGGGACACGATGGTAGTAAGTGGGGCTTGAACCTGTGACTTTGTAGTCGTCTCTAGCATTTTAAGTAAGAATTGTTCTTATAACTTTCAAACGTTGGGTCAGTGAGTACAGAGGTACCGAAAAACGGCAACAGACGATATGGTGGAAGTCCAAAATGCAAGAAAAAAAAAGAAATATGAGAAGTAAAGCGCAAATGTTAAATCTACAGGCTGTTGATTAAGTTCCAGTCACATTCATCCATGCACACGACTGCTGTTAACTACGTAGTGGGCCAGCGGTGGCCTAGCGGTTAAGGAAGCGGCCCCGGAATCACGAGGTTGCCGGTTCGAATCCCAATCTGCCAAGGTGCCACCGAGCAAAGCACCGTCTGTAGGGGCAGTGTTCCGAGATCTGCACTCAACAGATGACCTTTTTAAGATACGGGTGCTCATTCATTTATTTGGTTTGGCACTCGACACTGACCCCTGGTGGTGAGGAGTACACACTACAGATTACGACTCAACTATATCAACATCAACAACACACCTGGATACGTACACGTAGCTCACAGCCAGTATGTTCCTGGCTTAAGACGAAATTGTGGAAGGACCTGCCTTGTTCATAAATCTCTTCTTCAAACCCATTTATTTTCTCCTTGGCCATTCACACATTACGAGATGCTGATATTGCTTCTTTTTTTTGTGGTTCTTATTATCGATTATTTATTTCATGCTTTGTAAGAGCTGCTTTTTATTTATTCTTCTGCACAGCACGTTGGTACGAAATGCTCTAGAAATAAATCTGAACCGAAACAGATGGGGAAAGGAGGCACGCTGCCACCTTGTCACTCAAACCACATGCAAACATCTCGACCAGCGGTAAAACCAAGCAGAATCATGGGTGTACAGCAAACAGCTATGAAACGACGGGATTGGCCAACTTTACAACCTGTGTTGCGGGAGAAGTGTACGGCAGAGCGACTGAAGATCCTGCTAAGAGCCTCCTACCAGGGTGACCGTTTTTTTACTACGAAGACGCGGTCAATGTTTGACAGAACGCAGTCACGAGGTGCGCGTGGTAATGCCGGCACCGGCGCCTGGGTGAGGAGGGGCAGTACCTGGTTGGGCATGGCTCTCTTCTTGGTCACGTTGGTGTTCCGCTGCTGAGCGCTGTTGGGTTACAAAGAGCAGAGCATTACAGCGGTTCTGAATCGGAGCCCTGGATGAGGCGTGGCCCCTGGCCCCTAGCGCAACGGCCCTACTGACGCTGCCGTTGTTGTTCCTTGACCTTACGTCCTGGTCCCAAACCTTTCCGGTGTATGAAAAATGCAAGCTGGACCACGTGTGTCCACTAGAAACCCCGTTTTAATGCTTGTAGATAATACGGCATTACAAGAATTCATCTTCATTTCCGTGACCACAAACACTAAACCTTCGTTTGAACACATAATGGGCACAGATGCCATGCATGCAGGCTCATACGTAGTTCAGGGTTCTCCTCTCTAACAGCTAGGACCATTTCTCCAGGTGAACGTTGAACGGGACCGTCAAGGCAATTCAGGGACGAAGGTCAAAATGTGACTTCACGAGGACGCTGGTGTAAGACGTGATTTAAAGCCCAGTCGTGGAGCTGAACTCACTTGGCAAAGCCGATGAAGTCCTCGTGGTTCGTGTTGATGTAGGACAGCTCAATGTCGATCAGAAGCAAGACCTGGAAGACCACCACCACCACATGACTGCAGCATGTCCAGAAGGATGGAGAACATGTGACATCTGATGCATAACAGCTCATACCTGGTCCTTGGTCTTGCTGTCCCTCTCCCTGATGTAGGTGGTGACGATCCTCTCGGTCTCTTCCCTCAGGCGGGGGTACGAGTTCAGCTGGCGACAGAACAAACACACGGCTGCAGGCTGCGCAACGCGGACCAGCACACACACACACACACACTTCACAGCAGAGATGGCACCAGAAGGTCCACCCCGGGTTCGCATGCGGGGAACGTTCACACTTGGCCAGGGGTAAAAACGTACCCCAAAGTACATTTACATTTACAGTATTTACCAGACGCCCTTATCCAGAGCGACTTCAAGTCAGTAGTTAAAGGGGACAGTCCCCCCTGGAGCAATTTAGGGTTAAGTGTCTTGCTCAGGGACACAATGGTAGTAAGTGGGATTCGAACCCGGGTCTTCTGGTTCACAGGCGAGTGTGTTACCCACTAGGCTACTACCACCCTAAGTGGTGAATTTTCATCCCAATTAACAGAATCAAGGGCGCAATTCTATCTCCGAGTCTGAATCAACTAGTTACAAGCCAAGTGTGAAGTGGGCAGAAGTGTGGAAGAAGAAGAAGAAAAAGAGAGAGATTAGTAAATTAGTAAAGAATCTAAGGGGTGGGGCTCTGGATCATGTATGACGTTCATCGTTTACGTGGGAAAGGGGCGGGGTTTTATATCAGTCTGGGTGGGATTATTATGGGGTGGGGCTATTTGATTGAATAAAGAAGTATAGGGGGGGGGGGAAACCAAGAGGACATTTGATGGTGAATGAAAGGTAAGCAACATGGACGCTGACGGGGACCCGGGTCCCAACCGCGGCGTGAAAAGCGGCAGGCGGCGGGGTCCGTCACCCTTCAGCGTCGTTACCTTCTCGGTGCACTTGCGGATGAGGGTGGACAGCTCGGACACCACCAGGTCCACGCACTTTAGGCACGGCTCCTTGAGCTTAATGATCTGCTTTTTCACAATGGCCTCAAACGCCAAGTCTGGCGTGAACAGTCCTGTCCTGATGCATCATGGGAAATGCGAGCAAGGGGGGGGGAAAGGATGTGCGGGTAGGATTGGTAGAGGCGTTTTTTGTTTTTTTTTTGGTAGAAGGATACAATAAGTAAAGGGGGTGTGGCTTGAGGGGTGTATGAGGGGTGGGGTTAACGTTCAGGAATAAAACAGAGAGGCATGAGGGGAGATGAGTGGAAGAGAGAGAAAGGGAAGAGTCATATAATTAGTATTAATTCATGTTAACACATGCTTCAGACCAGCTTCAGGTTTCAATTCCGTATCGAGAATAAAAAGGCTTAAAAAATATAATAATAACACACCACCACACACACACCAAATACTTCACGCCACCAACACTATACAAGCACGTTGACCGATGGCTATAACACAGTGTGAAGCAACGAACGCGGAACACAGGCCTTCCGAGGGCCGTTTGGCTGAAATCACCAGGACCGCCGACAAGGGACAAGAAGAGCGGCACAAGTGACTGTGAAGGCGCAGAGAAGGAAACTGAACTAGAAACCTGCAGCTGGTCTTCCTGCACGAACAGGGACAGATGAGCATCAGTCATTCCCGTCCGTCCAAACTACACCCGCGCCCCCGCGTCCGGCCGGGACGTGCGGTACCTTGTTGGTGCACTGCCTGACCGTGTTGATCAGCTCTTGGATGACCAGGTCGATACATTTGACACACGGCTCCTTGAGCTTAATGATCTGCTTTTTCACGATGGCCTCGAACGCCAAGTCGGGGGTGAACAGGCCCGTTCTGAGTGCACACAAGACAAGACAGGACATGGCAGAGGCATGTGTGTGTGTGTCGACAAGACAGGGGTGGGGCGAAAATAAGAGCGGGATCGGAGGGACGGTGGACAGAAATGAAACCAAAACGTAAAAAAAATGAGAGGTAGACATGTACTCTACTGGACAGGAACCCGTCCTTTAGCTACTCTCGCATGCAGAATGTGGATCGCGGCATTTCTTGTTAGACTTTTTTTTTTTTTTTTGTCACCGTTCAGCAGGATAATCTTTAACATGGTCACAGAGTCGGGAGACATTCGCTCTAGCCAGGTGTAGCGTTACTGTGGTCTATAGGGCGCGGCCGGGGGGGTGGCGTGTACTTGCCTCACGCCGTGAATGTTCTTGATGGCATAGCTGATCTCCCTCCTCAGCTCTTTCTCATCAAATTCCATCTAAAGAGAAAGCATGACGAGCAGGGATTAGGCAAAAAAAACAAAAAAACATGTTTATTCGTTCGGTTCCTTTTTGTTCAAATTATTATACAATAAACGACTTGGTATAATTTATTAATGCACGTCCTCCACATCTGGGTTTGAGTGTGACAGACTGAAACATACAGGGTGGCCCATTTCTATGGATACACCTAAATAAAATGGGAATGGTTGGTGACATTGAACACATTTTATAAGTGGTCAGAAACTTGTAAATAACTCATGAAAGAATAAAGTTACGTTAAAACCAAGCAAACCATTGTTTTTCTTGTGAAATTACCAATAAATTTGATGTGTCACATGACCTTCTTCCTATTGAAAAAACTAAAGTTGGATCCAAGATGGCCGACTTCAAAATGGCCACTATGGTCACCAACCATCTTGAAAAGTTTGCCCCCTCACATATACTAATGTGCCACAAACAGGACATTAATATCACCAACCATTCCCATTTTATTTAGGTGTATCCATATAAATGGCCCACCCTGTAGTTGAACCTCACTTACTACCATCGTGTCCCTGAGCAAGACACTTAGACCTGAGTGTCTCCAGGGTGGGACTGTCCCTGTAACTACTGACAAATGCTATGAATGAAAATATAGACTTATCACTGTTTTATGTAACCTGCTAAGCTAAACTACGCTATATCATGGGAAATTTTCATTTGTACATTTATGGTACATTCATCCAGAGCAACCAGTAGTGACAGGGACAGTTTTTCAACGTTCGTTCACGCACCTTCACCAGTTCGAAGGGGAAGCGCTCGTGGAAGATGCGGTTGATCCTGGCACCGCCGGAAAGTTCGAGGGTGTCCACCTGATCCCCCGAACCCTCGATCCTCTTCTCAAAGTCCACGCCAAACTGCTGCACCATCCTAACGCACAGGCGGCGCGTGAGTCAGCGCGTGGTGTCACAGTCCAGGCGGGTGGCATTGTGTGGGCTCTCTTACTGTAGCAGGGCCTTGGTCTTTCGAGCAGGGTCATCCGGCTTGAAGTTCTTGTACTCCTCCACCTCCTTCTCCAAGGACAGCAGCTGGGACTGCAGTTTGCTGCGCAAGCCAGGCAGGGTGTCCCGGATGTGGTTGGTCAGTTGCTGGAGGAAGGAAGAAATGTGATGAGATGGAGGTCGGGGAGGTGAGAGGGAAACGGGTGATGATGAAGTTCCAGTATTACACCAAATAATGCAGTAAGTTAAGCGTACATGTTTCAGCAGAATGGAAAACAACAGGCAACTGATATTTCTGTGCCGTAAGAACAAAAGGAGGATGAGATAAGTTTTATTATTAGACACCCGGGACGAAAGAGAACAAAGGGGTCACGTCACTGATAGAACGCAGCGAGGAGTCGGGAGAAAGAGATAATCCAGACCAGGACGTAATTATGACCCTGGTAACACTCACTGAGGGTGCTAGAGAAGATGGCCACCCCAACCCGTGCCCACCACCAAACCAAGAAGGGGTCCTGCTCTGATCGGAGCACCGCATCTGTGGGACAGGGTCCTTCTGCTGATGACCTGACGCCAGATACAGATACGCTACACCATCAGAGGTCTAACCGTAAAAACCGCGCCTCAACACATCAGGGCCGTTTGGCCAGCAAATGTGTGTGGGACTTTCTCAGTCTATTAAGCAGATGCTCATAATGTTCCAGCTGATCAGTGTACCGGTGTCTCACGGCTCATCACCGCACATCCTACTTCGGTTCTGTACTTGTCACAATGATGCAAGCAAAAAGCGCGATTCAGCAGGACCGAGATGGAGACAGAAACGAGACTCGGGCGCGGCATGCCTGGTTGAGGGCCTTCTGCAGGTGCGGGGTGCCCATGCGCTCGGCCATGTGTCTGTACGCGGGGTGGGAGAGGAAGAACTTCCTCTCGGCGGCCAGGGCTGCCCGAATGTCCTTCCTCCCGTCGATGTCCTTCTGGCTGCGGTTCACCACGCCGATGTAGCCTGCGGAGGGAGACGGTTTAGGAAACTCTCGGGGTCCCCGTCAGGTGGGAACCTCCCCGCGGACGTTACCTCTGCGCAGCGGCAGCAGTTTGTTCTCCAGGATTTCTCTTGCATCGGTGCCCTCGTCCATCAGGTCCAGTTTGGTGATCACGCCGATGGTGCGCATGCCTACAGGTCACCAAAAGACGACAGGTCACCGGAAGCACGCGTTCCAGGGTCATGTACCATAGACCAGGACACGTCCGGCACATACTCACCCTGGGGGTCGACTTCCTTGGCGATCTTGAGCGCGTCGGAGTTGGCAAGGTCGGTGTTGGCCGGCGTCACGGCCAGAATCAGGCAGCTCTCTTTGGTGATGAACTGCATCAGCATGTCCCTGATCTGGTGCTCGATGTCCACCGGCTGGTCGCCCACAGGGACCTTGGTCATCCCCGGCAGGTCGATCAGGGTCAGATTCAGCACTGGGAGAAGCAAGGTCACGACCCCGAGAACGTTCAACACGCCGCCTCCCTACATTTCAGCACTTGTTCGAGGAACAGAAACCGTAGACATTTACCGTTGGGCGAGTAGACTCTCAGGTTGATGGGAACAGGAGAGATTCCCTTATTGGACCCGGTGATTCTGTCCGTCTCTGCTTCAATCTCAGACCGGACCTCGTCAAAGTCCACGAACTTGCGGCCCTTGCAGTGTAAAAACTCCGCATACTCTACGTAAAAAGACGGCGTGGCAGGCGGGGGCTTCGTGAGCACGTTTGGAACGGTGGGTAGAACGCATCTCTGCGCGCGTGTGTGTGTTACCTGCTTTGCTGTTGATGAGCTGAAGGATCAGGGGTCTGCGGGTGACTATTCCTGAACCTCGGGGCAGGAAATCCCTACAAAAGAGTCACGAATGTAATGATAGAGTGAAAGTGAAGTGATTGTCACTTGTGATACACAGCAGCACAGCACACGGTGCACACAGTGAAATTTGTCCTCTGCATTTAACCCATCACCCTGAGTGAGCAGTGGGCAGCCATGACAGGCGCCCGGGGAGCAGTGTGTGGGGAGATCGGCAGATCGGGAAACCTTCTGATTACGGGGCTGCTTCCTTAACCGCTAGGCCACCACTGCCCCTCACCACTGCTGATGCAGTCAAATTACGATAATAGACCATTTAAGATGGAAAAACGGCTAATATCGCTATTTATAATGAAAATGAATAAATAATTACAAAAAGCAAATTGAAGATTCTTCATGCATTGGATGGACGGAGGGCTTCGGTGAAACGAGGGCGCTCCAATCGAACTCGACCTAGTTTCCCCCCATTGGTGCGGTTCATTTAATCCAGTGTGAACACGGTAATCACACTCAAAAACCACCACGCAGAGACCCACAAAAAGAGGCGATCTCGAATCAAAAACGCAAACTGGGGCACGGACCACAACAGGACCAAACGCAGTCACGTCATTTGAGAACAGTGGATTATGGGTAGATTTTTACGTAGTTTTCACAGCTCCAGGTTATTGATAAACGCCTTTTCCCTGCGTGAAAGGAAATGGAATAAAGAGGAAAATTATACAACGCTACAAACTCACCGACTCATTCGGACCAATTCAAATATACTAAAGGTGTGAAAGTGCTCTAAGTTTACCATGCGGCTAGGACACTTGGAGACCAGAGCCTTCAAATTATGGCTTTTCCAGGACTTCCTAGCACTTCCGAGGGACTTTTTTTAAGAACTCATACAAACACTGGCAAAGAGGAAGATGTGGTTACAGCCAGGTGTATAATGTTATAAGGCGGCCACGACACAAGGCAAAACATCAGGTGTATCTGTGAGACACACACACACACACACACACACACCCAGGCAACAGTACTGATGGGATGCAGAAGATTGGATTTTTCCGCTTCTATCCTATTAAATTAAACCTCTAACCTACTAACAGGCAGAAGAAAGCAAGACCACAGCGGAGACGGGACTTTCTCCCATTCTTTCCTCCTGCCTCTGACTGATGCTGAGTGGAACAATGACTTCCAGGTCATTGAATGCTACCCTGCGGCGCTGAGAACATTCCGTGTGTGTGTGTGTGTGTGTGTGTGCGCTTACACAACATAGCCTAAAACCTATAAACACAGTTCACATGTGCATACGTGTGTGTGTGTTTGTGGGTTTTGGTGGGGAACGCAGACAAGCTCACCAAAAGAACTTGTTTGGACGAGTTCTATCCTGGATTAATACCTTTGGGGGGGAAGATATATGTAAACACTTAGTCTGTTTTCTCTGTCTCACACACACACACAGTTCCCTTTTATGAAAATGTGACATTGTGAGATTATTGAACATTAATACGAGTTCCCCCAAGCCTGTCTATGGTCCTGCGGTGGCTAGAAATGGCGATGGGTTTAAAGAGTGTTTTGGTCATTCCATTTTGCCGCTCAGAGAGCGGCAGCTCAGACGGTCTGCTCTGGAATTGGTCCCCTTATGACGTCATAAGGGGAAAGGTTACCTCCCGTTTCTCATGCTTTTTCCACCCATAGAATTTCCTGCCCCTCCCCTAATACATGAACTCCACCGACCGTCATGGCTTCCAAACGTGCAAAGCACTGATGATTGGGTTCATTTTATTTTTCCTGGAAAAACGCAGAACACGACTTCCTGTCTTTGGTGTGAAACGGCGCGTCCTGGGAAATGTCATTGTGGGACTGGATCAAAATGGCTGTAATTTCGGAAAGAGACTACAAATACAGTATTAGGGGACCAATAAGACTGATATAAAAGCAAAAAAACATTTCATAATAGGGGACCTTTACGTATTGTGGAAAGTCAGAGAATCTAGTTACCTACTAACAGCGTAAGACCAGACAGAATAAAAATGCCTGTTTGAATGAAACACACTCTCTGAAATGAGAACCAGCCAATCAAGTGGGCGCATCCGACGACGGTCATGTTCGGATTCCGGAAGGCTGAGACGCGGAAGCTCGGCAGTTACCCGACTTCAGAAGAGGCAACGAACTGAACGCCTCCTGACTCACGAGTCAAAGCAACAGTCCACCAACCACCACAGGTCAAAGTGCTCACTCTCACAGCAAAACATACTTCCTCCACAACATGTCTGCATCTACCGGGTTCCTCACGATACCCTGAATATGCTGGGTTGAATGCGAGGAAAACAAATAAAGAAAAAATCCCTAAATTAGCTCCTCCCACATTGACACTGCATAATTATTGACAATTACGTTTAATTTTCCAGGATATAGACCTTATTCTCTTAATGTCGTGGTTTATGCATCATCTCTGTAGCGACAAAAGAGAAGTGTCCAAAAAATAACACACACTATTTTACACCCCAACACACTGGTGCAGTGGTGGTGGTCTCACGCGTCCTCCCTTCCCTCCTCCGATGCGGCCACTTTCTCGAACAGGAGTTCGTCTTTACTCAGAACTCCGAACCCCAGACCTCCGCACCACACACAATACGCATGAGACGAACAGGAAGAGCGTGTGCGATGCGAGGTTGGGTGAGGCGATGAGCCACTTCCTGTGGACAGTTGCATTCCGGCAAAATCAGCGGGTTTTCTCCAGGACTGAGGCCGGCGCTCAGATGGCCATTACAGGTCCGGTATGAAGCGTGCGTGCGTGTACATTCTACGTATAGAAACGCTGATTAACCATTGGACTTTTTAGGCGTAGGATAATACTGATCCGTTCAGTTAAATCGTGGGATCTTTTACGTTTACAGATTACATTACATTATACGCCCAGTACACAGAAAACGCCATCGGTATGGGGGTATTTCACGCTCGCTACACCAACATGTTCCACAGCCTAGTCCGATATCTGCAGGCCCAGGAGTTCAGCAAAAATAAAGCAGCATATACAGACTTTATTTGGTATTTTTTTGTAACGTATCATGTATTGTGAGACTCTTGCCAATACACACCCCTAATATACAGTATCGTGACACGTATCGTATCGTGACATGTATCATGATACGTATTGTGAGACTCTTGCCAATACACACCCCTAATGTACAGTATCGTGACACGTATCGTATTGTGACGTATCATGATACGTATTGTCAGACTCTTGCCAATTCACACCCCTATTAAGTACTAGTACTGGATTTGGTACTCTGTATTAGGTCTGAGAAGACCTGATTGGAACCGATCCTCTTGACATTCCAGGCGATCTCTACCGCTTTGACCACATTACTCCACAGTAGGGATTCCAATCAAAATATTGGAAAGTTCCCACTAATATCTGTAACGGCAGCCTTCAACGTCATCAGGTGCGGGACGCACCTCGAAAGGCGCAAAGAGACGTAGATGGTCCTCTGATGACCACAGCTCGGCCCACAATGGCCCAGTCTCTTCCCCGCCCGCCCGCTCACATTCAGACACAGTGGCCTTTCATGTGGCTCCATGGCTCCGGATCAGGATGAAGCGATGGTTAGACTAAGCACACCCCGGGTGATGTCACGCGTGACCTCATGCGTGACGTCACTCCGCCCAAATCAGTGGTCCCATTGTCACGGAGGTCCATCTTCTCCAAGCGACCCAGAGGGCCGGGCTCGTGGAATCGTGGTGTTCTGCTGACCACCATCTGACCAGCATTATGAGCCACTCATGGCAGATCGCTGCCACGTGGTAGGGGTTTGCGGGAAAGCGCGTCCTCGCCAGCGTAAGTCCCGCCACTCATCCCGCTGCGCCTGCGCAGTCTGCGCAGTTTACGCAGCCGAGTCGGGGAACAGCGGCATAAATCACGATCCGGCGCACTTTGCGCCCGCATCTTTTCTGCCCGGCGTACTTTGCCCAGGCCGCGCACAGGACGTGCGTGTGGCGTTGACGGAGAAAGAAGGAAGATAAATAATAAAAAAAAAACTTTTAATTACAACGCTTCCTACCGTCCGACGAAATTCTCCAGCACGGAGCTTTTCCCGGCGCTCTGCCCGCCGACCACGGCGATCTGCGGCAGGTCCAGGTTGCAGCTCTGGCCGATGGAGCTGAAGGCATCCTGGAGCTTGTTGATGAGGGGAATGAGGTCCTCCATGCCCCGGTTCCCCATGGCTGGCTGCTCGGTGGGTTTCTGGGTTGGTTTAAATTAAATGTAATGTAATGTAATTAAATTACACGAGAAACACACACAAACACCTCATCGGTCTAACGGGGGAAAAACGGCGAACTCCGCTCAACACGCAAAACTTCTGTCATCCGGTCAGGAGACTCCCAGCCTTCGCCGGCCCCGCCCACTGGCCAAACCGGCGGTTGCTTATTGGCCAGAGCTGCCGTCAGTCTTCCTGAGCCGGCCGGTTATTGGAAGCCGGTTTCCACTGTTTACAAAGAGAAGGGCGTTGCCATGGAGCGCCCGCCTCCTGGCGAAGGCGGAAATGGCTGGCCGCGCTTCCAGAGGACTCTGCGGGAAAACTTCACCTTTCTTTTTATTCATTATTAACAAGACTCTGTTTACACGGAGCCGGCGTTGTAAAAAATTACATTATTTTTTTTAACAAAATGTAGGACATATGCTGCTGTTGTTTTACAGAACGGAACTCCACTTACTACCATTTATGTGATATTTAAAGCATTTTATCAGATGCCCTTATCCAGAGCGACTTACAGTCAGTAGTTACAGGGACAGTCCCCCCCTGGAGACACTCACGCATTAGTGTCTTGCTCAGGGACACAATGGTAGTAAGTGGGATTTGAACCTGGGTCTTCTGGTTCATAGGCGCGCCACTAGGCTACTACCACCCTACTACCATCGTGTCCCTGAGCGTCTCCAGGGAGGGACTGTCCCTCTAACTACCGACTGTAAACGCGCTCTGGATTCGGGCGTCTGAAAAATTCCACGTATGTCAATTTAGATCTGTCCGTGTCTGCCACAGAACAATGTCCGCCCATCCTCCGAGTTTCTCGGAATGAACAATGTCGCGTAAAATCTCCCAAGACGCCGCGCACGGTCGTCTGGGCTGTTGGCGCCCTCTAGTGGCGGACAGAGCCTGGCGGGGTCTGGAGTGGGATTGTGCTTCTCCGGAGGTAAAGGTCCTCAGTGCAGAGCAGGCATTGTGCTGTGGTTTTTTGTTTTTTTTTTCACGCTGTCGTCGTGCCTACACCTGCGACCCTCGCCGGGCGTAAAGCCTCCTACTTTTCCACCTCTGGAAAACCGCCTAGCGGTTAAGGAAGCGGCCCCCGTAATCAGAAGGTTGCCGGTTCGAGTCCCGATCTGCCAAGGTGCCACTGAGCAAAGCACCATCCCCCCACACACGGCTCCCCGGGCGCCTGTCATGGCTGCCCACTGCTCACCAAGGGTGATGGGTTAAAAGCAGAGGACACATTTCACTGTGTGCACCGTGTGCTGCTGTGTATCACAATGACAATCACTTCACTTTCTACAACTGTCGGCCTTTTTCTCTTCTTGGATGAACCATCAGCAGCCCTGCACTGACGCCGCTTGCAGGCCCACTCTACCCTGGAAGGGCGGAGCTCCTTCCCAACGCTTCTTCCTTTCTTATTTCCCGTCTCCTAGAGTTTTTCCTTGTGTGCAGAAGGGTCGAGTGCGTTGGGTGTCAACTGTAGGGCCTGTCAAAGCCCATTGAGACGTACTGTATGTGATTACGGGCTAAGCAAGAAATAAATGTTGTTTTTCGCTGCAGCATCGGCAGTGGGCGACAGTCAGTAATAAATAACGTCGGAATTAAAACCAATTAAACGTTGGAGGTTCAGGCTCATTTGCATGACCATACGTTCTGTGGGGGGCGGTGAGTAAAATGGGTCTCCGTCAGGTTCCGGCGTAGATCCTCGGCTGTCATCTACATGACTTTTAATAGGAGACACGTGCCTGTGGAATATGGCGCTGGAATGTGGAAGCAAATGCACGCAGCACCAAGCCAGCAAAGGTACTACAGACCTGCGCTAGGTTTTAAACGTTCTAGTTGTAGACGTAGAGGGACGTGAGCTGCGTGCTTCGTTATACGTTCTCCCCAACTTTGCGTTTATTTCGTTTTCCGAAACTTTTCAAGTCCTGGAAATTTTTCTGTCTACCTGTGCACGTTGATAATAGAGGAACAGTAACCATGTTATCTGCCATATATCCTCCTCCGTGCAAATACATGTCCTCGCTTCATTTGCATGGCCAGGACCGTGTGACCCCGCACGCACGGCATCGGTTGGCGTGTTTGGTGTAAAAACGTGAAGGAGGAACACGGAAACCACGGAATGAACAGATCTACTCTTTTTTTTTTTATTTTTATTATCTTTATGCGTGAGAGCGTCCCGCTCGCTCCGGACATCTGCCATCGATGACCTGTGCTTTTTGCTGTGGAAAAAACAAAACAAAACTACTTTTCTGACTATGTTATATATGTGTACAAAAAAAAGAAAGGAGTGGAAGAAAAAAGAAAAAAGGCGCCAGTGGGTCCGTCGTCGAGGCCGGGCGCGGTCCTAACGAGAAGAGAAGAAAAGGGCGAGGGGTCAAGCGCGGCCGTAACCGTGGCGACAACCAGCACGCACCACGATGGACGACGAACGGCATCGCTCACCTCCTGACTGAGCCGGCCGGAGGGGGGCGGCGTCCTATAGCGCCCCATCTGGAGTGTAGCAGGGCGCCGGGTACTCTCCTAAACAACCGGGGAAAACGTCACCGAGAGAAGGGGGAGGGGGCGGGGAAAGGCGCGGCGGTGGGCGGAGCTTTACCCGAGTTGGGCGTGTGCGGAGAGCTCGCTTGGCTCTTGTGTTCTGAGGTATTCGCCGTCTTCACCGTGTACTGACTAGCCTCGTCCTGAAACTTCCCGATGTTCTTCTTGTAGCGGATTCTCTTATTGCCGAACCAGTTGGAAACCTGGGAGGGGAGGGGAGGGAAGGAGCGTAACGCAACGTTGGTACCGCCGCGTTCGGCCCGTTTCCGGCGGCGCCGCTGACCTGTGAGACGGTGATGGCGCATTTCTTCGCCAGCTCCTCTTTGGCCTCCTCGCTGGGGTAGGGGTTGGACAGGTGGGAGTAGAAGTACTCGTTCAGGACCTCGGTGGCCTGCTTGTTGAAGTTGCGCCTCTTTCTCCTGCGGAGGAAGACGGGCTGATGAGGACACAAGTCTCACGCGCCATTCGTACATCTACGCCTACCGCGCCGCTGAAGTCAGCATTCGGGTCCGCGGCGAACGGTTCTCGTCCGACGAGCGTAAAAGTTTATCCGGCGACGGGCTGGTAAGCGGCCGAGCTGGGGGTCTGGCGTGCCGGGTACGCGTGCGCGTGGTCTCCGGCGTTGGATCCGGCGGTGCTGCAGTGTTTATTGCCCTCCAGCATGAATTCAGAAGACTCTCGTTGCCATTTTACAAGTACAAAAGTACGAAAAAACACCGGCAATTCTCATTCGGTTTCCATAGATCGTGAGTCAAAAAACGAACTTGTCAAGGGTGCGGTGGTGGCCTGGCGGTTCAGGAAGCGGCCCCGTAATCAGATGGTTGCCGGTTCGAATCGCTGAGCAAAGCGCCGTCCCCACACACTGCTCACCAAGGGTGATGGTTAAATGCAGAGGACACATTTCACTGTGTGCATAACAAGTGCAATCACTGCGCTTTATTCTTTATAAGAATTGTTAAGTCCTACACAATTTTTTTTTGTGAGTGTGTGTGTGCGTGTGTGTGTTGGACTCGTTTGAAATACTTTTTATACAAGTGGGTTTTCAACCGTTCCTTAAATTGTAGTGATGGGGCTGTTACCGTTTAAATGTGTTTTGTTCCGAGGTTCCTGTTTAATGGTTGATCTGAAGTAAAGGCCTTGAATTTGTTTGCTACAAGACACAAGATGGACTTCAGTTTGGACCGTCTTCTACGAAATCTAATGACTGGACCGCAGCTACTTTTAATCACCTATAAGCACACATTATACATAGTAACATTAGCGAATTTGTAGTTTTAATTCAACGTAATTTCTTGTGAGCTCTCTGTTGTGTGTGTGTTTATCTTAACGTCACCAATGTGAAACGTCCTCCACATAACCCGCGATTCGTAAACGCATAAACCGTAAAAGTCAACCGTAACGCGGAAACTGTAAATTCGTACAGTAAGATTCGTAAAATTACATTGACGTAGTGAGATTTCCGTAAATGTATCTCCATTAGGGGTGTCGAAATGAATGGTCCAATCGATGCGTCGTGATGCGGACTTGGCGGTATTAACCCCGGTCGTGACCGGGCCTGCGCCGCTCCGGGTAGCAGGTCTCACACACACACACACACACACACACACCTGGCATCGAGGAACTGCGAGCGCAGGATCATGACGGCCTCGCAGGTGCTCTGCTTCAGCTGCATCTGGATGGTGCTGAACTTGCGCTGGATGATGCCCACCATGCGCTCGATCTCTTTGGGCGAGACGGGTCGCGTGCGGGACTGCTCCCTCAGCAGGTTCATCACGTGGTTGGAGAACTCGCCGCACGCCTGCGAAGACCACGGGGAGGGACGAGGGTGAGCGCCGACGGCGGACCCGTTGGGTGGCCCCGCCCGCTCGCGCCCCCTCCTACCTGCTCGTACTTCTCCAGCTCGGAGTGGTACACCTGGCGGATCTGGGCCAGCTTGTTCCGGTAGTCCGAGTGCTCTATGCTGCCGTCGCTCGACGACTCCCCGGTGGCGGCCAGGGCCGCGGCGACGGCCCCGCCCTTCTCCGGTCCGGACACGCCTTCTGCCAGAAGCATGTTGTCCAACCGCATGATCTGAGGGTCGGGAGGGTCCTCTTCTGGTGTGCTACGAATACTGAGGACTAGAGAAATTCAAAAACGGACATTCACTACAAACATCATTCTGACGTATTATTAACGTTTTATTAACCACAATCTACTAGATTTAGTTTCAGAAGGGTGGTGCTAGCCTAGCGGGTACCCCACTTACTACCATCGTGTCCCTGAGCAAGACACTTAACCCCGAGTGTCTCCAGGGGGGGACTGTCCCTGTCACTACTGACTGCAAGTCGCTCTGGATAAGGGCGCCTGGTAAACGCCGTAAATGTAAAGTTGAGGTTCTTCTGAAATTTCCCGTGTTTTTCACCCGACCGACCCTCCTCCACGGATTCCTGGTCGGCGGAGGGACGGCTCCTGTTACAGGAGGACGGGAACCGACGTCCTCCGTGATGTGAACAATCCTGCCCTTTGTAGTTAGAAATGATGAGCTGAAAAACGAGCCCCGGAGGGGTCCACGCGCCTGGACCGGCATTCTGCATTCACTCGTTTTAACCAGATTTGGGCAAAACTGTAATAATCACAATTATCAACGATGAAATGCGGCACAAGATCCTTAACCAATACCGAGGCGGCGTTAACTAAACTCCGGACCGACACACACGCCGCCTCGTAAGAGGCTCCTAAAGAGCCAGTGAAAAATGAGCGCTCGTTTGAGAGGTCATTAATTTGTGGAGTTATGCAAATTAGGTGGCAATTAGGCGGTAATTCCTGGGACGCGTGCCAGTTCGCTACGGTCGGGGCTACGGAGCGCGCGGGGAAGAACCGCGGAGCAGCGGACCGTCCACCGCCCGGAGGAACCGGACTAGGACCGGCGCCCGGAACGTCCCTGCACGGTGGGATCGGTGGCCGGTCCCTGCCCGTCACCGGGAGACGCGCCACGCGGCCGACCCGGGAGCGCGGTGGGGGCGTGTACTGCCGTATTGGGGGGGTCTACAGGCTGATCTGCCAATCGTCTTCTAAACTCTAATACGTATACGTGGACACGCAGCCACTGGGGCCGTGGCGGACACGGTTCAAATCCCCAACCGCCAAGGTAGGCTGACAGACCCAGGTTCAAACCCCACTTACTACCATCGTGTCCCTGAGCAAGACACTTAACCCTGAGTGTCTCCGGCTGTCCCCATCACTACTAAGTCTCTCTGGATAAGGGCGTCTGGTAAATGCGGCTGAGCAAAGCACCGTACGGATGTGTCACCGCGCGCTGCGCTGCCTACAAGCTGCAGGGACGAGTCGGACCGATTCAAACAGACCCCAGGGGGCCAGGATGGGACAGGAAAGCCGGCGAGACGCCTGCTGCTGGTCCACTCACTCGTCTTTTCCTTGATCTCACACAGGACGCTGAAGAGGGCGGGCTTCATTCGATGGCAGTTCAGCATGTGCTTCCTGAGTGGGACAGAGAGAGAGAGACAGAGACAGACAGAGGAACGATCACATTTGGACCGTTTGTACTCATCACAACACAACGTTCCGTACGTTTACGTTCACAGCATTTACCAGACGCCCTTATCCAGAGCGACAATCAGTAGTTACAGGGACAGTCCCCCCCTGGAGACACTCAGGGTTAAGTGTCTTGCTCAGGGACACAATGGTAGTAAGTGGGGTTTGAACCTGGGTCTTCTGGTTCATAGGCGAGTGTGTTACCCGCCAGGCTACTACCACCCCACATGCAGAACTTCTGGAGGGCTCCCGCACGTGGACTTTTAGAACCGGTCTTTAATACGCAAAATCTCAGGCGTCCTTCATCACACGTTCCGGCTTGGGAACAGCAGGAAAAACGTGCCGAGGTTCCGTATTCCGTGCCTGTTCATCACCGAAAAGCTAATCAGAACGGCCAACGCCCAACGACCCCGAAACGCACCTTCAAATGGGTTCTGTTGTCCATCCCGCCGCGGCGGTCGGGAAAGTTTGCCTACACAAACTCTGCCGCTGCTGCCATGACGCCGCGCACAACAGGGGACAATAAAAGCCGCCGCCGCGCGTCTCTCTCTGGGTTTTAACGCATGTCGAGTTAATGCGGTTTAGAATCCATCATCTACCAGTACGTAATAATGTACGTTCGGAAAGTTGGTGGTAGGGTGGTAGCGGCCTAGCGGGTAACACACTCGCCTGTGAACCAGAAGACCCAGGTTCAAATCCCACTTACTACCATCGTGTCCCTGAGCAGGACACTTAACCCTGAGTGTCTCCACGGGGGGACTGTCCCTGTAACTACTGATAGTAAGTCGCTCTGGATAAGGGCGTCTGGTAAATGCTGGAAATGTTAATATTTCCATATATTCCACGTGCATATGAAGTTAATGCGGTTTAGAATCCCGGGACAGCTGTGGAGAACAGGGTAAAGCCACTTCTGGCGTTGTCCCCGCGGCGGGACAGCGCGCGGGCCTGGTGGGGTGTGGGGGTCCCCCGCTTTGTTCTCGCAGGACCGCGGGAGGGGGGGGGCTACCTGGCCTGGGCTTCGTCCAGACTCTCGTCGGTCATGGTGGTGATCTGCTGGAGGATGTCGCCGACGTCCTGCTGCGCGGCGACGTGCGACAGATCCTTCCGGGCCGGGTCGTCGTGGACCTGGGACAGCCCGCCGAGTCCGATGAGGGCCGACATCATGCGGGTCTGCTCCTCCATGCCCGGCTCCATGGTCACTTATTACCGGGGGATCGCAGCTCGAAGGCAGAAAAAAAAAGACCCCGCCACCAATAATAATAAAAAAAATGACGACGATGATGATGATGATAATCCGAGGCGTGCGCGGGAAAAATAAAAAAAGAGCCACGCGTCCGAGCGAAGAAGAAGCGGCGAGAAGTAACCTACATTCGCCGCGCCTTGCAGGTACCTCCTACCGCGGCCGACATCGGCCGCCGCTCCGGGCTTCTCTCTCCCACCCTCCCGCGTCCCGGATCCTACACGCGCATTTTCATTCGGGATTTTTTTCTTTCTTTATCCCAAATTATTAAAAAAAAAAAAATAAAAAAAAACACGGTGAATTTCCGGTGTTTTTGTTTTGTTTTTTTTGCGCGGATAAGTTGTGTTTTTTATTAAATTCTAAACGCGGTCCCGGTCTCGGCGGAGGGACCGGGCACTTTTAACAATGACGGTCCGTCGCGTCGCGTCGCGTCGCGTCCCTTGCTCGACCGACGCCGCGCAGCCGCAGGAGCCCCGCGTCGCACTTTCCTTCTCCGCCGGCCGCTTCCTCCGCACTCCTGCTTTCTCGCCTTTTTTTCTCGGTTCCTCTTTTTCTTTTTCCTCCCGCCCGTCGGTCGGTCTCTGCTTTTATTCCTGCTCGTCCCCCCGTCGCTCGCGCGCGCGCGCGGCCTGTAAACGCGGAGCCCTGCGCGCGACGCGCGTCCCCGCTGCGCGCGCACCCCGCCTGTGGCAAGCCGTCGTGGCGTTTAACCCACGACAACGATGCGCTCCGACGGACCCTACAGTTGACCCCCTCACGCCTGACCCTTCTGCACAAAAAAAGGAACTGTAGGACAGAGGGGAAAAGGAGGAAGGAAGAAACGTGGGGAAGGAGGGATACAGAGAGGGACCCCCCTTCCAGGGTAGGGGGAGCCTGCAAGTGGTGTCGGTGCAGGGTTGGGGATGATTTGTCCAATAAGAGAAAAAGTTCTACTTTTACTCCCTCCAGGTAATACACGACACCGCGGTTCATCAGTCACAGATGGATTTATTCCTTCGTTACACTTCTCCGCCAATCCACCATAAAATCCACCGTCAAACTGTCATTACATAAATGTACAGAATGATCAATGTAAATATAACAAATAAAATTGACAAATGCACAATAAAACAGAAACACAGTTAAACGTACCTCACTGGCTGCACGTAACCATGAGGGAATAAATTTGCTTTAGAAACAAAACTTAACAAGAAACACTTCCAACTTCTTCTTTCTCTTCTTCACAGCTTACTTTCACCTTTAACAACGTATTTATGCCTTCTTTAATTTACGGCATCTTCTAGCTTCTTAACCCTTTTTTGCGTCACTTAAATGTGACTGTGTGCTACACGGAATGTAACTTGGTTCCTACCCATAAACGAAACAAAGTTTATAAAATGAAGAAAATAAGTAAACACAACTTGACATAATTTACATATATGGCAGTTAAATCTACAGTTGTAGAGGTGGAGGAGTCCGAAATGTAGTATAGAGCATCTGTCCATGTTTGGAGGTGATGGACGGTGCAGAGTAGGTTTGAGCCCAGCGTCATGGTGTACACTACGTGTCCATAATAAAGCTACTGGTCCATATGAAGATCCCTGAAGTTCTAGTTGTTACGCTGGTGGTGGCTGTGGTGACCCTCTGGTTTGTTTCATGCCAAGTCCTCGTTTAGCAGTTGTCAGGAACCAGGATTTATCTGCTGGTCTCTTCACTGGGGTCTGCCGGTAGTCTGGGCGCTTGGTTCCGTGTCTCTGAGAAAACAAACAGAAGCATGACTGAAATATGTGGTTATTGTGGTATATTGGTGCCTAACCAAGGTGAATTTAACACTGTCTGTGCTTAACAGGGTGACTGTGTGTCCCGCGGCGATCCGTCCTGTCCAACATTTACATTCACAGCATTTACCAGACGCCCTTAAAGTCAGTAGTTACAGGGACAGTCCCCTCCCGGAGACACTCAGGGTTAAGTGTCTTGCTCAGGGACACAATGGTAGTAAGTGGGATTTGAACCTGGGACGTCTGGTTCACAGGCGAGTGTGTTACCTACATTCAATCTTTATCCAAGCTTTACATATGTCGAAAAATAAAAATATAGCAGACTGTACACAACCACTGAGTCATCTGTAATAAAAAAAAATAACCGTATCTGCAAACTTTTCTTCCTTTTCGTCCTTTTCTTCCTCTTTCAGCGCCCCACTGCGTAACGGAACAGAGCTCAAGCAATAAGATACAGCGCTTCAATCCAATAAATCGTGTCAATAAAATACGAATAACATAACAAGCACGAAGTGTGTAGTGAGCGCGTGTGGGAGGAGGTGGAAAACCCCAGTGCAGCGAGCCGCAAGGAGGCTGGCGAATCTCCACCGCTTTGCCCTACGAACGCGAACCGGCAAAAGCCGCAACGTCCACGGATGTGACGTTCGTGCGCAGAAGACAGGACAAAGGCAGGGACTGAAAACAGGTGAGAAGTAACTTGAACAGTCTTATTTGATAAAGAAGGTGATCGGCCGAGTCTTACAGCGGAATCGCAATAATGACTGAGCAATGAATGACGGGCATCTCGGCCATTTATAGGAGTTATGGGCGTCGCCTCGTTTCCGGTCACGTGGATGGAATCACGTGACACACACATAAATCATTAACAGTAATACATGAATTACTGGCATAGTCATTATTGTACATGTAGATATGTAGATAATAGTCATTTTAACTGGTCAAATTCTAATTCTCATTGTGACTGTGGATTTCCATCGTTCAAATGCCGATAGACATTAACATCGATTGTATAAGGAAGGATGAGGACTGAAGTGACATTTGTGAAGAACAATGTGACCGTCAATATCTGAAATGTTGGTTATGTCTAGGAAGAAGTGAACTGCAGAAGAACTTTCAAACACAGATTGCTGAAACGGATGTAAAATGTTAAACTGGCTTGCCATACACCACGTCCCCTGTATGCAGAGCATCCAGAGGGTGTCCAGTCTGGGACAGCTCTTCATGAATGCATTTTTGCTCAGCGTTCTGCATGTAAACATGAACATTGGACAAATGATGCATAAAGTGCTTTTTGCAAACTCAAATATTGTGAAATGTTCTCTACAGTTTGCAATAGGATATTTGTAGCTATATCAATATTAATCTAGGCCTTGACCTGTATGATAGTTTATGGCTGCTACATACCTATAAATGCTAATTAAATTGTCACAGGGTTAAATATGCTGTTATCTTACATAAGCTCACAAAAAGTCCTTGAATTTATATGCACACTGGCATGGTGGAAATATTAATTTTAATTAAATATAATTAACACATAGATTCAAGTGTCGGTGCAGTAGATCCTCCTGCAGAGTCTGATTCCTGCCAAGTGTGTCGGACACCATGAAACACACAGTGCAATAAGAAAAAAAAAAGAATCTCTGACAAGTTCTATATTTCTGCAGTGTGCTCGCGATTATAAATTGTCACAGCAGCAGCAGCTGCCCGATGATTGGCAGTTTGGTTGCCATGGTGAAACAAGCCAGGGAGGGGAATTAGATGATACCCCATCGACTATGTGACTGACAGGCGGGTCATGAATGGGGGAAGGGGATGAATGCTGATTTAAGTTCAGTAGTGGCGGAAAAGTGACACAGAGGGAAACGGGGTGGATTAACGTTAAAAGCCACAACCGAAGGGCAAACACATTATTTATGATTAATTATACGACATCAATTACCCAATCACATAATCAGGACAAATCCCTAATTAGCCCTGTGTCTAAATAAAATGCTCAATTAATTAAACAACTTAATGATCATAAACCGGGAGCTGTTGGTTGCAATAATCCTCCCACACACCCTTCCCCCTCTGGTGTGCACTGCGTGTTGCCATGCCAACCTGTGGGTGATACTAGTACCTCTGTTCTCCTCTGGGAAATCAGTGGGTGCGACTCATTAGCTTAACTCCACACTTAACTGTGTGCCGAGAGTTGCAAATGACAAATAAATATTAAAAAAAAAAAAAAAACGTCAACGTCCGACGTCACCAGATCCAGGCCAAGATTCTGCAGGTTGGCTCATGCAACCGGAGCGATGCAACAGTCTACCCCCAAGAGACCTCGTATCACCTCGTATCACTTTGTTGCAGGCTTTGCATTCGATTTCCATGCTGGTTCCTCATGAAAAATAAACGATAAGGTTCTTTTCCTCCAGAACAAAACAAAACTGTTCCTCGTTTTCATGTCTTTTGACCTCATACTTTGTTTTTCCCTTCCCCATCAGGCCACCCTTTCATAGTCACCTTTGTCTCTGTGCCTATTTTACATCTTTATGTAAATTGCAACTGATCTGAAAGACCCTGCATACCAATGTGGTATTGCGTGTCACGTGATGTATATAACGCCTTCATAACCTTGCACATTATTATGGAAAACTCAAATCTCTCTGGGAGAAATAAAAAAAAAAGTTCTGTCTGCTTGATGGGTCGCTCTGGCGCGCAAAAGTAATTTCAAGAAATGACAAAACAGGCCTCCTCTGTCGTCGGAAGTGCGCCGCCACCTGGCGCCCGCAGGCGTGGCGACGCCGCGGCCGCGGTGCCTGCTGGGAGTTGTAGTCCTGGAAACTTCCGCCGCTTCCTGCTCCGCGCGGAACGCGAGCGGCTCGGTTCGCCGACCTGACGAGGAAGAGGTGAGTGTCGAGACTTTATTTCTTTTTCTTTGTTTTTTTTTTTTAATCGCTCAGAAGTTTCTTAGTCCGAAACGAACTTGGCGGACTTCTGGCACAAGCGCATTCCGGACGAGTCGAAGTGAGTTCGATGCCGTAAAAGAGGTTAATGGGAAAGCGGCTCTGATTTGTCTCTTAAGTTTCGTGTTAGCAGGCGGCTAACTCGCCTCTTCGGCAGCATCTGCTGCTGAAACTGTGCTTCAAAGGTGTCGCGGTGTTCCGGGGTGTAGTATTGTTAAAAGCAATACATTAAGGAGTGACAATGACAAAAAGCCTTTCGACTGTCGCCTCTTACACCTGAATCGTGTTTATACAAAAACACGGTCACGTTTCACCAAGGTCCGTGACATTTATTTCCACCTACGTGGTGGCCAAACAGGATCTGATTTATTTTTTTAAAAAAGTAATAATTAAAAAAAATATTTTTTAGTTACTTTAATTTAATGCCACGTCAGGAATGCAACTGCGTGATTGCCGTGAACAGGATCCAATTATAGTCAGTCAGGAATGCAGATCCGCATGACGACGATGATGATGATGATGCGCCGTGTTTATTGTTTGTTTTTTTTGTGGAGGGGGGCGTGGTGATGACGTCAATATATTTTCTTGTTCGTGTAATTTGATATTGATAGAATTTGATAAAAATTTCATTGGACAGGTTAAGTGCAGGGACGCCGCTCTGTCATGTGACGATATTTATAGCACAGACAAGACTTGATAAAAAAAAAAAAAATCACTTTATCCGTGCCAGTTTATTACCTACAGTACTGTGCAAACGTTTTAGCCGGTAATGAAACTAAATAGAGGTTTTTCATCTTTTTCATAAGGATGAGACAATCTAAGGGCAGTGGTGGCCTAGCGGTTAAGGAAATGCAGAGGACAAATTTCACTGTGTGCATTGTGTGCTGTGCTGCTGTGTATCACATGTGACAATCACTTCACTTTATTATTATTATTAAGATTGTAAAACAAAGAAACAATAAGGGTAAAAAGTGAAAGTGGTAATAATGTGTCCATGTTGGTATGTAGAGAATGATCTACAGATGGAGGACAATGTTGGATTTAAGGTATAAGATTGTCTTTCTCTACACAGGTACATGTGGAAATAAGGGAGACGGGGCTTTTATTTTCACCGGCTTGCACAGTAGCGAGCGCGTCCCTGCCTCCGTTCAGATGTCCTCGCTGCACGAGCGTGGCGGAGCCCCCAGTTGGCCGATCAGTGCGGTGGCCTGGACCGCGAGTAGCAACACGTGCCCTCCTGGCTTTCACATGGTAACTACAGCAGAACGCCTTCCTGTCTCCGCAGAGTTCTCGTTGGCACCCTGTCTAAGCGTTTCTCTTGCATCTCCTACCCCAGATCAGTCAGACGGAGGATGGCGCCGCTGCCAGCTTTAACAGGGGATTCAGCCTGAAGTCGGGGTACTTCCTCTGCTACACCAAAGTACGTAAACGCTGCCACGTCCTCGTCTAGGGGCCGAGAGGAACGTGACCAGGATCAGTTTGGGGAAGGGGTAGTGAGAAACACAAAGGCTGTACAAAAGTGCATTTATTTATAGTGGAACTATGTACACGGACGATTCTCTGGCAAATTAAACCAAAATGATTAATTATTATTATTATTTGGTCTTTTACATGTACTAGTATTTAAGATGAATACTCAGATAACGTGGAACATAATTTTTAATTTCAGTGTATTTAAAAAAAACAGTGGGTTTTGCAGACATTTGAAACACTACTATTATCACTATTAACTTTTAACACTATTATCATAACCCAGACATTCAACGTTCAGTTTCTATATTTTATATTGAATAGTGAATCAGGCTTAATTAAAATATTCATACAATGGACCACATTTTAACTCTTAGTACTGGCTGTCATATGTCAAACTTAAAATTAAGTTAAACAACAAGGTTAATGGCAAGTTTTGTCATGGCTTTGCTTCTATGGCTTTTGTCATAACTTAAAATTGAGTACTAAGTACTACATACATGTCACACTTGTTCATAATTCTGACCACTAGTTATGGGTATAAAGTAGCTTGTGTTACCAAAATGCGTCACATAGAGAATCGTCCACAATTGGTCACACACCCTCGGCATCGCTCCACTGTTTGAGAAGGACTGGAGTAACCAAAGAGACATTCACCTCAAATAAACAGACACAATACAGACGCCTAAAAAGGGGAGGGACAACTAACAATCACACAGGCAACAAATCTTCCACACAGAGCAACATAAGCAAACTACCGAACCAAACCACAGGGCGAGATCCCTAGCAGACCTCGCGAGCGTAAACTTAAGGGCTCCTTTTAGGTAGGTGGAGCCGGTGGGCGTGAAGCTCCTCCCACCACGGCAGCCGAAAAGAGACGGGAGCCTGCGTCCCGATAGCCCAGCGCCCACAGCTTTGTCACAAACGCCTCGTTGTGTCTCACCTCTGTCTCTCTCTGCCTTACGTCCTCATGCCCTTCCAGGACTCGTTGGCCGGTATGGTTATAGCTGACGTCCAGATAATTACAGAGAAGGACGCCATCCCTCACGGATTCTGTTACATCCCAGAGTTCTTGGAGCAAAGTGAGTGTGCACAAAGTGCCACACGGGCCGTCACGTGAACATCTGCGTCTAACAACGAATTCTTACCTTTTCACTTGATTTTTCTGCCCAGAGGTCTCAAAGAAGAAGCGCTTGTGTGTGCGGATCGTTCCAGTGGACAGCGTCGCTACGGCTGTGCTGGACATCAAACTGACCGGCAGGAGCAAGATGATGCTGAAGCACTATACCTGCATCGGGCAAGTTCTGCTACACCTACCACTGTGCCACCACACAGATTTTCTTCATTAGAAATCGCTGCAGAAAAAAGGAAATAAAGCAGCTTTAAAGGTCCCCTGACATGAAAAATTGACCGTGAGATGATTTAACATTAATACGAGGTCCCCGAGCCTGTCCTGTGGTCCTGCCGAGTATTTCCCGCCTAAAAAAGTACGTCTACAGCAGCATTGCAGTCACTCAGTGATTGAATAAAAAAATGACTCCCAACAACCAGTTGTGGATGGTGAACGGTGTTGATGACGTTGTTTATGCGAATGCCCGCTCGCTTGTATAGGCCGCTCTCCTCCTCATTAGCATTTAAAGCCACACACACACACACACACACACACATTTCCTGGGGAAATCTCATTGAGGGACTGGCTGAAAGTGGCTGTAATTCTGCACCACGGCTGATTTTCGGATGGCTGTAAAACACACTTGTTTAAAAAGTATTTCAAACGAGTCTAACACTTAACACATACACATGCGCACACAGCCCCCCCCCAAAAAAAGTGTGTGTGTATATATATGAATGGATGGATTATATATGTATGTATGTATGTGTATATTCGTCTAGCACTTAACAATTCCCCATCATGTTCTATTCCTGATAAGTTAGGCCTTATCAGGGCTCTTAGTTTTGTAAGTGAAGTGAAGTGATTGTCACACGTGATACACAGCAGCACAGCACACAGTGCACACAGTGAAATTTGTCCTCTGCATTTAACCCATCACCCTGAGTGAGTAGTGGGCAGCCATGACAGGCGCCCGGGGAGCAGTGTGTGGGGACGGTGCTTTGCTCAGTGGCACCTTGGCAGATCGGGATTCGAACCAGCAACCTTCTGATTACAGGGCCGCTTCCTTAACCGCTAGGCCACCACTGCCCCAGAGTAACTCAAAATCTATAGAAACCGAACGGGAATTGCTGGTGTCTTCCTCTTGTAAGTAGCTTTGGATAAAAGCGTCTGCCAAGTAAAGTGAAGTAAAGTAAAGTAAAGATACAGTACAATATAAAAGCAAAAAAAAACCATTTCCATGTCATGGGGCCTGTAATGTGGAACTAGATTAGCATTTGTGTTTAAATGCTAAGTAGGCTTTTTCGTGACGTTTTAGTGAAATGCACGGGTTTGTGATATGGTGTAAGAAGGGGCCGTTTTCTACTCCGGCGCCGATAGCCAAGCCCCGCAGGGTGAGCCTCGATCTGCGCCAGCTCTCTCTGGACGGGCCAGGACCTCAGCTGCCTCTGCGACAGAGGTAACACCGACACAAAGCTTGCTCTTGTTTACGTACCTTCATGGCATTGGGATGCTCTTCTAATTTCAAGATCTTTTAGATGGCTTTGGTGGAAACCCCTCAGTGCACACAGGATGCCATGTTATTCTTCTGTGTCCCCTTAGCAATCCTCCAGCTGCTGCACCAAGGATCAGCCAACGGCGTAGCGAGATGAAAGCACCAGTGGAGAGCGTTTACGATGCCAGCAGCATTTACGGCATTACAGGTGTAGTAAAACTGTAACGAATTATGTTGTATAATGTCATCAAACTGAATGCATTACATGTATAAAGAACGTAGACGTGGAAGGTTCGAGACTGTCATGGCTGACAAGAGCTCACTGTTGGAACTCGTCTGCGAGCGAGGGCTGATTAAATAAAGGTTATGGGGGGCAGACTGACCCTGAAGATGCATTCCAACAATGCAAATGGCACCATCATGTGGCCTAGCGGGTAAGGATGCGGCCTCGTAATCAGAAGGTTGCCGGTTCAAACCCCAAACCGCCAAGGTGCCACTGAGCAAAGCACCATCCCCACAGACTGCTCCATGGCCACACTGCGCCTGCCATGGGCGATGGTTAAATGCGGGGGACACACTTTGTTGTGTCACCGTGTGCTGAGTATCACAATGACAATCACTTCACTTCCACTTTTACTTTTCAAGCAGGCAATCCAGCTCAGCATCTCAGTAGCATCTCTGTCCTTTTTATTCTCAGCAATGGATGGAGTGCCTTTCGTGCTGCATCCCAAATTTGAAGATCGATCAAAAGGAAAGGTAATGTTAAGATCCCAAGGACTGTAAATGGTGTCTAGTCTGGAGAAAGATACTAGTTGTAATTGGAATTGTATTTTTTTTTTTTACCTTCAGGTCCCCACAGTCCCCTTGAATGACATTCAAATTAAATCAGTGCAAGACATTGAGAATGAGGTACTCATTCTGAAATCTGTGATTTTATTGTCTGTAGGGATGTTACATTTGTTCAGCCAATTTCGCTGCTTTTCTACATGTAGTGTTTTTTTTTTTTTGTCTTTTTCCGCCCTGCAGTACAACTACGCTTTCACGGTCGAGGAGCTGGCCACCAAACGAAAATGGCCAACTGTTTCAGAGACCTCACAAGCCTAAAGATGCACGGTCCTACACCACTCAGCCATGCTGGGTGCCTCTGAGAATGAAAGCCGATGGCTCAGCTCATCAGTTTTGTGAGTCAACATATAAGCTGCTTGCGTCTTTGGAAAAAGTTACAAGACCAAATCAATCTGGGCACCCTACTTCTCTATAAAAATGAAGGATCTTCACTGTCACGTGTAATGGTTACTGCAATTTATTTGGTTACCCTGTTCATTACAGGCATGACAAATACTGCATCGTTGTTTTCATGCACATTACAGGAAACCGGTTACCGGTTTTCACAAATCTTCTTGAACTGTGTTTCATCCGATAATGTACATGGTAACCATTACTGCCAGCAGTCCTTCAAGAATAAATTAAATATTTTATAAAGGTGTTATTTTATTCTATTTATCATATATGCCTGTTCTGTTTTTGTTTTTTTCTTGTCGTTGTTACGACTGGGACCAAAACGATTAAATAATAATAGTGTATACATCATTTATGACTGTTAATATCATATACATTAAGATTTTGGATTATTTTTACTTGATTGAACGAACCTTAATAAACAAATATCATCCCTTTGCTTGCACTTATTGAGTTTTTACGCTTCATTTAAAACTCCTTTACAAACTCTTTGTCCTGATTGGTACTTGTGGATGATTGACCACAAAACTGTCCAGTAGCGGCACGGCGCTCTCCGCGTCCCAGCCAATGGCTGCAAAGGGGCGTGTCCAGGCGTCATAACCCGGTGAGATCTGCCGAGTTGTCGTTTGCGACGCAGTTCTTCATCCAGACAGTCCGACAAGAGGAGCATCCGAGTCGAAGCATGGACGGACGTGGTTACGGTGCGGCTTCGTGTTCCTTCAACTCTCTGCCGGTTTTCCACACGCCCGACAAAGCCCGAAGCACTGCGTTTAGCTCCGTGGCTAAATATTGCTATTGCTGTAAACGCCAATTAGCTAGCTCGTCGTCCGGCGTTTGCGTGCGACGTGAAGTAAATCGCCGCGTAAACGTCACGCACGCCGTGTGCCACTCGTTTTTTTGTCACGTGCAATAACGTCTGCGTTTTTGGCCGCTGTTTGCTAGGTAGCTAGCGTGCTAGCTAGCTTTGGTAAACAATGGGGCGTCGGACATGGCGTTGTTAGCGGCATCTCGCAGGGGTCCCGCGTCTTTCCTCCGTGCGACTCGAACCGCCGTGTTCTGGCCGGTCGCGTTTCCGTGTCTCGACGCGGCCGCGTCTCGGCAAAATGGAGTACGGCGGCCTCCTCCAGGCCCACGGCTGCGTGGTGTTAAAATGGCGGCCGCCGCCACAGCCGCGGTTTCCCTTTCTTCCTCCGCAGATTCGGCCTTTCGCTACGTCCCCTCCCCGCACGCTGCGTGTGAAATGGCCTGGTTTCGTGTCGCGCTGTGTCGCTGAGCGCTTTCTGTGCTGCCGTCTGTTGCAGGTTTCTCCAGCTGGGGTGGCGGAGGTGGCAGCTCTTCAAGAGGTAGGTTATACATTATATATTATTATTATACATTTACAGTATTTACCAGACGCCCTTATCCAGAGCGACTTCAGTAGTTACAGGGACAGTCCCACCTGGAGACACTCAGGGTTAAGTGTCTTGCTCAGGGACACAATTTTAGTAAGTGGGGTTTGAACCTGGGTCTTCTGGTGTCTCACCCACTAGGCTGCTACCACTGGTCAAGGGGAATGTCACCTATTTAGCTTTTCATATCTATTTACTACTTGACACATTAAAGGTCCCCTATTATGTTTTTTTTTTTCTTAGTGGTCGTGTAATACTATATATGAAGGCCGAAATTCAGCCGTGGTGCAGAATTAGACACACAATGAGATTCCTCCGGGATTTTGGCGGAAAAAATTGCACGTAGCGATCGTTTGACACCATCCGAATCAGTCGCCACGAACAGCAGAAAAACGGCTGGTTTAGATGTCCGTGTGAACTCTCATCTCACTGACGTATTTGAAAATGTTGTGTGGAGTAATGCCGAAAAATTGATGGGATGCGCCGTGATTACATTTACGGCATTTACCAGACTCCCTTATCCAGAGCGACTCAGTCAGTAGTTACAGGGACAGTCCCCCCCTGGAGACACTCAGGTTTAAGCGTCTTGCTCAGGGACACAATGGTAGTAAGTGGGGTTTGTACCCGGTTCATAGGCGACTGTGTTACCAGCCAGGCTACTACCTGTATAGATATAATATAATCTTCTCTTCTGATCTGAAAAGATTGAGCTTTTCCTAAAGTGTATGTCACAACAAATACATATATATTTAGTTACTTTTACTCCTTTGAGTAGGCTACTAGCACCGTTTTTTTTTTTTTTTTTTTGTACCTGGGGCTTTTTCCCCTCTTCCTTAACTTCCTTTATCTACCCAGGCTCGGGCAATTACGACCTGTATGGTGGCTTCAAGGACTCCATGGCGGGGGGCAGCAGCTTTGGAGGAGGTGGATTCGGTGGAGGCGGCCAGATGAAGAGGAACCTCTCCGGAGGGGGTCTCTTCTCGTCGACGGGCACGAGCGCGGACGCGGTGATCGCCAAGATCAACCAGCGGCTGGACATGCTCTCCCAGCTGGAGGGCGGTTCCCGCGGCGACAGGTACACGGTTCTTCGTCGGAACTTCCGCTACTGGGCCGGGCGCCGGGCCGGGTCCCAATCGGCTGCCACGCGGATCCGCTGCGTTTCAAAGTCGCGGTCGAGTTACGTTCCGTGTTCAGGCTGCGGTCGCCGTGATTTGTCCTCCGCTTGTGCGCTTGGGTTCTGTTTCGCTTCTCAGGTTCCGTGTTAACTCGTGTTACCCCCCCACCCCAAATATACACACCATTCTTTGTTTAAAGGACCCCCACACTAATTTTATTCATATCAGTCTTATTGTTCCCCCAATACTGTATCCAATCAGTATCGACACCTCCACCGGTTAGATGGAACTGGTAATTGGTATCACAAAGTGCCGTTTTCACGACGGGGGACCTTTAAGCCCACCGCCTGTGTCTGCTGTGGCGTAGCACGTGTGCCCGCCCCGTTGGGCGTCTTCTGGCTTTGTATTGTAAACGTGGCCCCCCCGGCTCCTTTTGTAACGCTAACGTGGTGACCGCCTCACTCCACCTTCACACCTCCACCTCTCTCACGCCCTCTACACCCCCCCCCCCCCCCCCCCCATCATCTCCGTCTACTGCCCCCCCCACCCCCCGTGCTTCAACGTTTGTGTTGTTGATGCTGGAAACACGGTTGCTACGGAAATATTGCAGTTTCGGGCATTTCTTCAGCATTCCACTGTAAAGTAGACCTTTTATTTCTAATTCGTGAATTTGACTCTCTTTACTGAAATATTTCCTGGCAAAGCATCCCAGAGCCTGGCGTGGTGCATGCTTCATTTCAGCAGTGTTTGTTGCATCGTTCGTTGTCGCCTGTGGGTGTGCGACCGATCGCTGCTGCGGTACGTAACGCGTGTGTTAGCTACGATGAAATGGTCGTTCCTACTCAACTCGATTTAGCGGCGTTGTTTTGGATGTCCCGTCTTCGCCGCCGAGCTCGCGCCTTCCCGCGCTTCACCGGCTCAATCTCCCGTTGAGCGTAATTCTCCCGAACGCACAAAAAGTCGGGAGCTTTGACTCCTCCCACTCGCCTCGCATGCCCGCACAGCCTGCTTTGTAGTGCGTTGGGTTTGTGTTCTTGCAGTGAGCGTTGGCTTTCGCACTCTTATTTCCATTCGTGTTCCAACCCCACCCCCTCTTCCCAGTGCTTAGTGTGGTATGGTGCTCCTCACGCTGCCGGGACGGCCCGTGGCGGCGTTTCTAGCTCGCGCTCCTTGGTTGGGTCTGGACTGGTGAGCGGGAACCCCCCCGTCGAGGGGTCATACCATACCACGCAGTGGGAAAGGGTGTCGTGTCTGTCCCTGGTGCAGATGTTCCCCGGCGACCTGAAAAGCCCTGGATGCTGTTCCTGTCCTCAGAGCTGTGGCGTGATTTGGTCGGCCTCTCTGGGCTCGTACGGGTTTATTCTTTTTTTTTTTTTTTCACACTCGAATGGATTAAAAGTCAGCAACGCCCCTTAATGAGATGGTGAAAGTGTACCATTGCCACGAAAACCATTTCCCAGTCTCGAAGGTTCCGCACCAGTCCGCAGAGACGTAGGGAAGGGCCTGAATGACTGTGCCCCCTGCAGAATGTGTAGCTGCATTCACATTTTTTTTGTATTATTATTATTATTATTATTATTTGATTTTGCTCATGTGTGTGAGAGAGGGGCAGAGAGAGAGAGAGAAATTCTGGGGTTAAAGGTCACACGCTCACTCTTGCTTTGCGACTCCCTCCCTTTGCAGGTTTGGCCAATACGAGTCGTTCGACTCGCGGCCCTCCTCCCTCGGCCCACGCGATCTCTTCAGATCTGGTAACTATGGTTACAGCGATGTCCGCGGCGACATGATGGGCCAGCGAGGTGGCATAGGCTACGGGGCTGGAGGTGGAGCCGGGGTCGGCGGAGGTGGTGACTTTGACGGCTCCTCCTCTTTTGGATCCGCCAAAATGCGCCCCACGCCTCGGGATGCCTTCTCAGGCTCCGGCTGGGGCGCAGGGCAGCGGTCCCCACGGAGGGCAGTAGGGTTGGGTAGCCGCGGGTTCGTCCGCAGGCAGGACAACCCCCCCATGAGCGGAGGGGGCCGGGGCGGGGCTCGCTCCCCAGGCGGACGAGGCAAGCTGCCGTCCCTCCTGGGCCAGCGCATGTACCCCGACAGTGGGGTGTACCAGATGCAACATGGCCCCCAGGACTTCTCCGCTCAGCACTTTGGAGGGGGCCCACGGGGCAACCGCCAGCGCGGGCGCAAGAGACCCCTCAACCGAGTAAGTACTGTCAGCCTGGCACTGGACTTGAACTCAAAAACTTCCTCCCCCCCTTTCCCAGCTATCACCACTTACCCCCCCACCCTCTTACCACCACCACCACTCCCCTCTCCACCCCACATCCAGACCCGGCCGTGCAGGCTGTCGGGTGGCCGGGAGAGGGTGGAGCCGCCCTCCTCATTCCCTCTCTCATCTACAGCCGCGTGACCTGGCGTAGCGCCCCAGTCGGTGCTGAGTACCCATAAGGCCGTCGCACGCCGAAAGTGCCAGGCCCAAGCCACTTGATGTACTGATGGCTCACTGATGCCAATACACATGTTGTGAACACCCCCCCCACCACCAAAAAATTAATACCGGCATATTATAAAACATGTTTCTACTTAAAAACTGAGGGCAAAATACATAAAGCAAAAGCCTGGCTATCATTATTTTAATGAGGTAAGTGGGTACCATTGAGGTCACTAGCTAAATGCTGGTCCTTTTTATCACTGTTATTTCCTGGGGTGAGATGTCCCATTTGACCCTTTGTGTAAAACGTGTTGTGCTGGTTTTTTTTAACGTTGTTTTTTTGTTTTGCAACGTTGTCCAGCAACAAAAAACTCAGCGCGAGGGACAGAAGAAGAGGAAGAAGTCTCAGAACGAGGCTGATGAGCCCGAGTCGAAGGCTTGCAAAACCGAGACTGCCGCCACCGACGTGGCTGAAGGTAAAACTCCAACTTTCCGCCCGCTTCATGCGGCCGGCGTACAGTCTGGGCACGTTGTAAAATGGATCGGTTCCGTGTGGTGATGGTCGCGGTGGATTCCAGAATGGGGTTTCCAGTCGTTCAACATCATATGGTGCCCATGGCTGCATGTTACGCCCTCATTTTTTAAATTACATTTTTTTTTTTTTTTGCTCTAGAATGGTTTCTAGTATCTGGAGGAAATTTTTATTTATTCTTGTTGCGTGAGCGAGATTGTGGGACCAATCGGCATTAAAGGTAGATCGAGCTGGCTGGCTGTCACCAGCAGGGCACCGTACGGAGGGAATGTGTGGGCAGGTGGTTTGACTCGAAGAGGTGGCGACCCAGTTGGGCGTGTGTGATCTATCGAATGGTGCTCGTCACGATACTGAAATCTATGTGGATGCTAAGGATGGTTCTAGATGCTCGATATCTACATGGGGACAAAGAACACAGTTTTATGTATGAATAAATACATAATAAATTTATGAATAGAGAATGAAAGAAATGGAATCGCCACGCCCGATTTCCAGCGTTCCGTATTTTCCGACTGCGGAAATAAAATAGAAATCTCGCTCATCCGGTTACCTGGCAGGATATCTAAGAGGTGTAATCAGAGGGGGCGGGCCTTTGGTCTTGGCCAAACAAATATGGAGCCAGCAGTCGCCCCGCCCGCAAAGCCAGGGGAGACACCGAAGATGTCGATAAAGGCACATGGCATGAATGGGGCTCGGCTTGGATAGAGGAGGTGGGTGGTGATGAAAGGCCCTTTGGAAGCCGGTGCGAAGAGCTTAGTGTGCAAGGAAGCCGCTCTGTAGACCCAGTGGGAAAAAGTTCCGTCACGGCACAAATTAGACCCCAGCAGCATTCCTAGCAATGCAGCACACCTCACGTTAGAGCTGTAAGTCTTGCAGGGTTCGGACTATTTCTATCATTTCGGGTCGGGTAGAGGTCGCGCGGTAAGTGAGGGGTCTAGTAGTTAATTTGACCGATCGCAAGTCTAATTTAAACATTTGCTTGAGCGTGACCTGGCACATCTGTCCATCTGGAGGCAACACGTAACACACATAGTGAAGCTAGTCTGAAGCTAAAGTAAGCTGTATTTTTAAGTTTTCTATTTTGTAATTACATTCTGTTTAATTGCATAACATATGTGTAACAGGTGGGGTCAAGGTGTGCAAATTATGGCTGCAACTATTGAATATTTTTGTACTGTGACCATTTACGTTGGTAGATTCTCACTGAAGGCATCAAAGCTATGAATGAACACGTGGAGTTCTGTACAAAAAAAGGTGAAATAAGTGAAAACATGTTTTATATTCTACAGGGAGTGCAGAATTATCAGGCAAGTTGTATTTTTGAGGAATAATTTTATTATTGAACAACCATGTTCTCAATGAATCCAAAAAATTCATTAATATCAAAGCTGAATGTTTTTGGAAGTAGTTTTTAGTTTTTTTTATTTTTAGTTATTTTAGGGGGATATCTGTGTGTGCAGGTGACTATTATTGTGCATAACTTAACAAAAAACAAATATATACCCATTTCAATTATTTATTTTTACCAGTGAAACCAATATAACATCTCCACATTCACAAATATACATTTCTGACATTCAAAAACAATAAAAACAAATCAGCGACCAATATAGCCACCTTTCTTTGCAAGGACACTCAAAAGCCTGCCATCCATGGATTCTGTCAGTGTTTTGATCTGTTCACCATCAACATTGCGTGCAGCAGCAACCACAGCCTCCCAGACACTGTTCAGAGAGGTGTACTGTTTTCCCTCCTTGTAAATCTCACATATGATGATGGACCACAGGTTCTCAATGGGGTTCAGATCAGGTGAACAAGGAGGCCATGTCATTAGTTTTTCTTCTTTTATACCCTTTCTTGCCAGCCACGCTGTGGAGTACTTGGACGCGTGTGATGGAGCATTGTCCTGCATGAAAATCATATTTTTCTTGAAGGATGCAGACTTCTTCCTGTACCACTGCTTGAAGAAGGTGTCTTCCAGAAACTGGCAGTAGGACTGGGAGTTGAGCTTGACTCCATCCTCAACCCGAAAAGGCCCCACAAGCTCATCTTTGATGATACCAGCCCAAACCAGTACTCCACCTCCACCTTGCTGGCGTCTGAGTCGGACTGGAGCTCTCTGCCCTTTACCAATCCAGCCACGGGCCCATCCATCTGGCCCATCAAGACTCACTCTCATTTCATCAGTCCATAAAACCTTAGAAAAATCAGTCTTGAGAGATTTCTTGGCCCAGTCTTGACGTTTCAGCTTGTGTGTCTTGTTCAGTGGTGGTCGTCTTTCAGCCTTTCTTACCTTGGCCATGACTCTGAGTATTGCACACCTTGTGCTTTTGGGCACTCCAGTGATGTTGCAGCTCTGAAATATGGCCAAAGTGGTGGCAAGTGGCATCTTGGCAGCTGCACGCTTGACTTTTCTCAGTTCATGGGCAGTTATTTTGCGCCTTGGTTTTTTCACACGCTTCTTGCGACCCTGTTGACTATTTTTAATGAAACGCTTGATTGTTCGATGATCACGCTTCAGAAGCTTTGCAATTTTAAGAGTTCTGCATCCCTCTGCAAGATATCTCACTATTTTTGACTTTTCTGAGCCTGTCAAGTCCTTCTTTTGACCCATTTTGCCAAAGGAAAGGAAGTTGCCTAATAATTATGCACACCTGATATAGGGTGTTGATGTCATTAGACCACACCCCTTCTCATTACAGAGATGCACATCACCTAATATGCTTAATTGGTAGTAGGCTTTCGAGCCTATACAGCTTGGAGTAAGACAACATGCATGAAGAGGGTGATGTGGACAAAATACTCATTTGCCTAATAATTCTGCACTCCCTGTAGTTTCTTTGCTCTGATTACTGCTTTGTACACTCTTGCCATTCTCTCGATGAGCTTCAAGAGGTCGTCACCTGAAATGGTTTTCCAACAGTCTTGAAGGAGTTCCCAGAGGTGTTTAGCACTTGTTGGCCCCTTTGAATGAACACAGTGCCTGTTAAAAAAAAATTGTTCAATTTAGTTAAACTGTAGTCTGCTAGCGGTGTCCTTGAACTGGCAGATGCAAAACTGGTAACATTTTTTTCAAAAAAAAAACAAACAAAAAAAAAAATTACTATCGTTTAGTGTGTGTGTGTGTGTGTGTGTGTGTGTGTGTGTGTATATATATATATATATATAGTTTTGTGCCAGAAAAGACTCAAACACGTGGAGAAGCGACAGCCCACATGATTTCAGGGGCGTTAGTTGGATTGTCAGTGTAGATTGATAGCATTTTATAAAAGCATTTACTTTGGTTATTCATTATGTTGGTGTCACTTTATGCAGCAATGTATTTGCATTTATTTTACTGAGCTACATCAAATTTATAAAGAAAATAATAATAAATTTAATGATATGCTTGCTGTCCACCAACTGATTGTCTGGTTTGCTTAAGTAGTCAGATTTTTAATAGGTTTTTTTTTTAATAGACCGTAATCTCAAGTACTCTTAGAACCAATGTGACGTGTGTCCTTGGGCTTTACCTCACCTTGCATCATCCCACCCTCACGGATGGTCTTACTTCTGTGCCGTCCCAACCACTCACTAAAAATGTTTTCTTTAGGTGCTGAAAGGACTCAAAACCAGTTGTCAGTAGCGTTTGCATAGCTGTCATTGCATTGGCTGATTTGGGGAAAGTGTATAAAGTCCCTAGTTTTCCCCCAGAGACACCCACACTTTGTCCTCTGTATGAACCATGTTGACAGAATCGTGTTTTTGGCTTTTCTCAGAGAATACTGAGGCGACTGAGAAGAGTGAGGAATCACAGGAGGCTGAAGTCCCTGCTGGGGTGAGTGTGTCTCTTTGTCTGGAAACGGTCCGGATTTCCAATTTGAGTTACATTTTTTTTTATTTTTTATTTTTTTTCCCCCTCTTTCAACTTTGACAGACGTCCAAAGACTCAGAGGAAGGAGGAGAGAAGGGTGAGTTCAGGTTTCCTTTTCTTTTGTATCATTCGTGGTTGCTCTGTCTGCTCACAGCTCCCCATTTAAAACGTCTCATCTTTTTTTTTTTTTTTCCCGGTTTAGCCCTGACCATTCAGGACGAGATCTCTCAGATAAAGCAGAAGCTGCAGGGGAAGAAGCCGCAGCAGCAGCCACAGCAACAGCAACCACCGCAGCAGCAGCCTCAGCAAGCGCCAACCCAGGAGGATGGTCTGACCAAAGTCAAGAAGCGCAACACGTTCTTCCTGAAGATGGGTGGGGTGAAGTTCAACGCGCAGAGGTCAGAACGTCCGCAGTCTTTATCCTCAGCAGTATAAGTGGTATACGTGTCTACCGTGGGTTGATCCGCAATCCGAACTGATCCCTAGCCACAGTTCGGCACGCACACCATCCAAAGATCGGTTTCGCTGTACGTGTCGTGTAGAATGTTCAACTCCCACGACGGTTTACACCGGCGAAGCGACGATGTCGAATAAGGTTCCGGTCAGAGAATCCAAGCCTGGAGGCCAGCATATCCTTCGTCGTATTTATTGATCTTGGTGGCACTAATCAGTCCAGTGCATTAATTATGAATGCATGCAGGAATCGAGGGGGTGCTGGGGCCAGTGCATGGGTAGTTATGGGTGGATGAGTGTGGTCTGTAGGAACAGAGAAAATATACAGAAGTAGCATTTACAGCATTTACCAGACGCCCTTATCCAGAGCGACTTACAGTCAGTAGTTACAGGGACAGTGTCCCCCCTGGAGACACTCAGGGTTAAGTGTCTTACTCAGGGACACGATGGTAGTAGGTGGGGTTTGAACCTGGGTCGTCTGGTTCACAGGCGAGTGTGTTACCCACTAGGCTACTTCCGCCATATCTGACATCGTACATGTAACTTACAAGCATCTAATATTCCTTGTGCGAGTCCACAGTACATATCCAGCTAACTAACAAGGGGAAGAATATTAACTAGTAACCACGACATATATAAAGATAGTCACGCTCCGTTAGCTTAGCGCAAATGTTAGGTGTAATTTCAATGCATAGCGTTTTCATTACAGCAAAAATTAGTTATAAGCTTGTGTCTGGCTATTTTTTGATGATGGCAAGCTAGTTATTCTCCCTGTTCAAAGTAAGAATCAATGATTTTTTTTTTTTTGTAATAAAACCTCTATTGCGCCATTAACAGTGTTTAACTCAACCTTGTGTGTGCGCATGCTCCCTGCAGGATGATGTTTGCCTGCTCCATCTGCAAGTTCCGCTCCTTCTACAGCGAGGACATGGCCGTACATCTGGAGAGCAAGTTCCACAAAGACCACTTCAAGTTCCTTGCCAGCCAGCTGTCCAAGCCCACCACTGACTTCTTGCAGGTCCGCCACTTCAGTCATGGCCCCCACACCCTTTACATTGCCCTGTATGCACGGGGTTTGGCTCTACACTTGCTCCCTGTAACGCTAAGTGAAACACCAGGGCAATAGTAGGAACTTTATAAATGAGTGATGTGTGTGTGTGTGTGTGTGTGTGTGTCAATTTTTATTTATTTATTTGTGTGTGTGTGTATACAGGAGTACCTTGTTAACAGGTATAAGAAAACCGAACAGAGAATCAGCCAGATTGACAACTTTAGTGAGGCCATCTGCCAAGTCTACAGAGAACAGGATCTGACCAGAGGTAAGACTTCACCCTCTGTCTGTATTTTGTGTGTGTGTGTTTTGTGCACTTAGTCATGTGACCTAAGATAAATTGATTAAACAGATTCTCACATTTGTGGTGGGGGGGGGTTGATTATGTGAAATATGGATAAATACAACGTGTATCCTGTATGTACAGGTCATGTTTATGGGCATTAAGCACATTCTCATTAAACGTCTTCAGTTATTACTGTCTGTCGGACATGAAGATGCGTGTGTAACCCTCCGTGTGCTCTCGTTGTAGATATTGGCATGAACCACTTCATGAAGAAAGTGGAGGCAGCTCACTGTGCTGCCTGTGATCTGTTCATCCCTATGCAGTTCTACCTCATCAAGAAGCACCTCCGATCACCCGACCACAATTACAACTGCAAGGTACCCGTCCGCCCCTCTCATGCTCATTCCATACACCACTTTCATGTAGACGTCCGCTCTCGGATGGCCCTCTGACCTGCCTGCTGCGTCCTTTTTCCTCACCAGGCCATGATGGACATGTCCAAAGTGCAGAGCCTGTCTGTGGCTCGCAGCATCCTCAACCACAAGATCATTGGCAAGAAGCTGGAGAGCTACCTGAATGCAAGTTTCACCGTTTTCTTTAATAAACTACCCCCATGTTGGGAAAATCATGACCGCTTTTGAACTCTGAACTTCCCCCCGTTTTCATGTTTTTTTTTTTTAAATTAAAAAATCTCTTCGTCTACAGGGTGAAAACCCCTTCATTGGTAACCCGGATGACCAAGACCCTGAAGACTCCATGGTGATGGATGGGTCTGAGGCAGAGCTGGCCGGTGAGAACGTGGCTGAAACGGGCGTGAAGAAGGAGGAGGAGGAGGAGGAGGCCCTTGAGGGGAACGATACGAATGAAACCGAAACCGAGGGGGCCGAGAAGGTCGCGGAGGCAGACGTAAAGGTCGAGGAAGGCGAGGAGTGCATCGAGGGGATGTCGGCGGAAAATGGGGACGAGCAAGAGGCGGCTGTGGAGGAAGGGGTGGAGCTAGGGGAGGAAGAAGCCGCCGAGGATTGCGTCAAAATTTTGGATGAGATCGATGGGGACGTGGAAGAGGAAAAGGAGGACGGGGATGTGCTTGAGCCTACTGAAGAGAAGGGGGAGTGACCCCTGACCCCCAGCTTGTGTACCACTTTTTTTTTTTTTTTTTTCTGGAATAGAACAGTGCTGTTCTAGGGTCTGTCTGTTTTTTTTTTTTTTTGTAATGAGTAGGATCTTTCTCAATATTTCAGGACTGATCTCAGAACAGCTCCTTGGCCCTGCCCTCCTGCCCAATCTCTAAAATCGAGGCTTGTGTTGTCCTCCTTTCTTTTTGGACCAATGGACAGTCTGCGCTTGCCCCTACCCAGCCTGCCACGCACCGCCCTTGCCTCCACAGAGGCATTTTATTCTAAGTCCAGATTTATATTGTGTGTGCTGCGCTCTGTGGAACCCGCTCATTACACTGTTGCTGTGCCTTTTTGGTTTGATTCACAGCACATTTGATGTGTTCTTTAAATTTGTTTTTTGAATGGTCTCTCACTTTTGGAGGGCACATGATTCACTGGTTAATTTAATAGTGAAACCTGTTCATCTTAAACCATATTGTTTGAGTTCTGGGGTTGCACCCCCACCTTATTTGCATTGCATTTGTATTGCATAAAAGAATCGATGGATTCTTATTGTAAATGCATATTTAGTCAGTGTCTTGAACTGAACTGATGATTAAATGTTTCTTAATCCATTGCATTTTGCTGCTTTTTTTCCCCCCCCCCCCAATATTTAAAAAAAAAAAAAAAAAAACCCTCTGCTGTCTCTAGTTTAGGACGTCCTGACCAAGAATGCTTCAGCCGTGAAGGAAAGATGCAACTGAGCTTCAGCTGTTCCTGCATCTGTCACATTTGCACCATGAGTCTGCATTCCATGCAATGCAACTGCAGTTGATTTGAAATTCTGGTTCCTTTTTTTTTTTTTTTTTTTTTTTTATTCTATATATATATATATTTTAAACTACCAAATAAAGTTGTAGACAAGGTAATAAACATTTTTTTTAAATAAACACATTTTCAATAATAAAAAAAAAACTTCTCTGCAGTGATTATGTAACCGAATATAAAAACGAAATAATTTAAGTTAAAAAGCAAATTTTTAACCAAACCCGGACCCCTCTCCCTAAAAGATATTGTTTCTGAGCGCGGGGGAAATATTGCACAGTATTGCGTTATATTAAAGGGGGGGAAAAAAGGAAAAACACGGCAGCGGGCCCGCGTACGTACGCGTGTGCGTCTGACGTCATCGGCGACGTGCGCACGGCCGTGTTTGTTCTGGACTCGGGCGGAGAGGAGCGGAGCGGTCTGACAGCCAGCGCTGGGAGGTAAATAAATGGCGCATTTTTGTCGGTGTCCGCGGCAGCGCTCGGCCGCCCGGCCCGCCGCGACGCCCCGGCCGGGCGTTGGCCGCGGTCGCGGGATTTGGATCGCCGGACGTCACGTTCGACGCCGACCGGGGACGAGTTGAACTGTCGGCGGCCTCAAACCGGCGCGGTACCGGGAAATAAAATACAATTCCGCGCTTGTGCTTTTTTTTTTCTTTCTTCGTCGTCTTCTGGTTCTGGTGGACGCGGACATTCCCGTCGGACCTCCGGCGACCTCAGGCCTCCGAGCGCCGGCGCCGAGCCGCGTCTCCCCGTTAACCTCTCTCCCCCGGCGCCCCGAACACGCGATACTCAGTTTTGGGTGTTTGTGGCTCGAAGGCCGTGTTCGCCACGCCGGTTGCGTAGCGGGCGCCGCGCAGCGCGGCCCGGCCGGCGCGGCCCTGCGCTCGGAATCTCGCGTAGGCGCGTCGTGAATCGGGAGGGCCGGCCGAGCGCCGTATTCTGGAACGGCGTTTACGTACGCTGCTTACCGGAAGCCGCGGCCCGCCGCGCTGCGCTCCGGTAGCTGCGCACTCGCCGAAATTCGACTTTTTTTTTATGACATTTTAATTATAATTTCAGGCGCGGCGATGTTATCTGTTATATAAGCCGCCAGAAGAAGAATAATTCGGCTTTCCGTTTCAAAAACGATACGGCATGGCGGCGAAACCGGCGCTAATGTAGGTCACTACAGTTCTTTTTTTTTTTTTTTTTTTTTTTTTTTTTTTTGCACCGACGTGTCGTCGACACGCATCTGCTTCAAAGTGCGCCATCGTTGCGCGCCAACCACCACACGCCCGCTCGGGCGAACTTTTCTCCCCCGTTCCGCCGCGTCGCGCAGGTCGGCCCCGGCTGACGCCGTACCGGACGCGGCGTGGACGTCACGCCAACGAGCGCCCCGTCGATCAACGCGTATCAACGCGGTAAAAGGCCTAATTTAGGCAGCAGAGCCGTGCCTGGGGATGCTTGACTGATTATTATTATTATTATTATTATTATTTTAGGTGTTATGTTCTTTTTTTTATGGTTATGATTTTTAAAATATATCTTTTTACTCGAAAGCAAGGTTCTGCAGGCTGTTCTTTTTCTATTCTTTTTTTTTTCTACCTCTTCAAGGAAGAGTGTAATAATAACACGCGCTGGCGAAAGGGCCGGGCCGGCCCGGTGGCGTTTACATAAGAATGGAGTGTCAGTTACGTGACCACACCCCTTCCTGTCCACACAGGTGCAGCCGCCACTCTGACAGACGTCCCCGCGTCCCCACGCCACCGCCAGAGGCCGCCTAGGGGGGTGTGTGTGTGTGTGTGTGTGTTTGGACTCGGTGCTGCATTGCTTCATGCGCGCTGCAGCCATGACCTCCGAACTACGAGAGTCGTGCGTAAGTTCCCGCCGCCGGACCCACGCGCTGTTTCGTCTGCTGCATCTGACACCAAGTCGACTGGGTTTTTCTGTTCTTTTTTTTTTGTTGTTTTTTGGTGTGTGTGTGTGTGTGTGTGTGTGTTTGTAACACGCAGGGCCCGTGTGGAAATGTTTCTCTGTTCTCTTTCACTACGCTCCCCAACGCCGACTAGGTAAACCGGCCCTGTCCGGCGCCCACAAGCTGAGTCATGGCAGCGGCTCCAAAAAAAAAAAAAAAAAGTTGCCAGTCTTCCCTGCAGTTTTCCCACGCGGCGTGGGAGGGGGCGGGGTTCGCGGTGGGGCGGGGTGCGTGCTGCAGGGAGCGCAAACTACGCGCCTCGGGCTACTGATGGGGACGGGAAACCAAAAAACACAAAAAACGGGTGGAGCGAGTGAGGTCTTGGAGAGAGAGAGAGGGAGAGAGAGAGAGAGAAGGAGCGAGTGGGAGGGGCGAGCCGGTTGCAAAATAATGCTCTTTGAGGAAGTGGCAGACGGAGGGGGGAGGAGGACAGAGTGCAGTTTAACACGCCGCGATGGTGAGGCGCGCCGGCGACCCTTCACCTGGTGGCTCCTCTCCGAGCGCGGCGGGGGACGGACGGACTGTCTCGGGGACGAGCGGCGGACGCTTGGACCGGGTGTGAACCGTGGATTACGAACGCCGCGATGTTTCCTCGGCGGGACCTTTGGGTTGCGAAGATGCCGCGTCTCTCGGGGAAGTGAGGCCGAGAGTTTCCGGACGTCCTCCCGTCCCCCTCCGTGCCGCTGGACGTCCGTAAACAAAATGCACTCGGACGGCGGCAACACTCTCCTGGACTTCCAGAAGCTGGACTCTCTCCTGGAAGAAATGGCCCACCGGTCGGTCCCAGCCGCGAGGTAACGTCCCCATTTGAACCGAGTCTTTATTTCTCAGAAGAAGAAGAAGAAGAAGCAGCAGCGTCTTCACGTCCAGTTGTTGGTGGCTCCATCGCGGTACCACCTACTTTTCCGGTGCAATATATCATTTACAACGTTGTTGGTTATCTGGCTGGGATCTGAGCTGGCTGCCGGTGGCGTTACGATGATGCCCGGATTGTATTGCGACGGTTGTGATTGGTTCGCGTCGCCTCACCTTCTCGCTCACTCCAGGTTCGCGGTCGCGGTCGATCTTTTTTCCCCGAAAGTTACGAGTAACGGTGCGAGGAAAAGTTTTGTTTCTTTTGGTAAAAGTGAAAATCCATGTAGCTGTACGTTAACTTGATCGTGAATTGTCTTTAACGTTCTGAAGTGCGTTGTTACATACATGTAACAATGTAACAAAATCGACACACGACAACAAGTTACGGTCACGTCCTCCGTAGAAACTACGGAACTGAAGTGAATAAGAACGAGGCCACGTTTAAAATATTCTCCCGTCCCTTAGTTTCCACAGCAGCCGCCCGGCACGGAAAACACTTGTTTGATGTCAGTAAGCGTGACACCATTTTTAGCTTTATTTCCACACACACACACACACACACACACACACACACACACGTCTCACCAAACCGGTCGGACTTCTGCTGTTATTAGGGCTTTTGTTTTCTTCTTTTTTGCCCCCGTTTTGAAGTGAAAATGAAGTGCGTGTCCACGGTTGTGCGCGTCCACGGTCCCCCCAGCAGGAGGGGAATCAGACCTTCGCGTTTGTGTGCTGTGTGTGTGTGTGCTGTGAAATGAACGTAAAGATTGTGATTAATGTGGGACGCATGCCTTCAGTGATGTGGCAACAAGGTGTCAGTGGTGGAGACACACACAACCGCGCGCACACACACACACACACCCTGACTCGCGTCTGGTATGTTTGTGCAAATGAGTGTAAACTGATGACGTTTCCTCGTGCCGCGTGAGGACATCTGCCGCAGTTTTGCTTTCGTTCCTCCTTCACCTTTTTTCTTTTCTTGTTTTTTGATCCTCAGACCGGAAACCTTATAAATCAATAACCTGGAAAAAAATATCTATCTATGTTCGGGTCATTCCGGAAAGTGACAGCCAGGGACAGCACCAGATTGGGAACAAGGTCTATAGACTTGATCTGATCCCGCCCCCCCCCCCGTCGGTAAAACGGCCAAGACCAGCAAGCGTCCATCCGTCTAGCCCGCGACCTCAGAAAAAACTGGTGTTGCCCATAAATGGAGACCCGTCGTGTTAAAGTGCAGCAAAAGGCAGGAGATGGACGAGCTGTCAATCATGCCTCAAGACTCCTCCCCTTTGATATAAAAAAAAAAAAAATAATAATAATTACACAGAAGACATGCAAACCCCTCAAAATCACGCCAGTCATCCGAATAAATTGATCATGAAAACTCCGTCTGGGAAAAGAGCCTGAAGAGCACTTGTTCTTCCTCTTGCAGTGAGGAGTGTGATGGCCTCATCGTTCCTGGCCCTGCCCAGCCTTCACCAGGTGCAAAACTGACTCACTACGCCCAGCCCACCGACACCCACCGGCCAGTCAGAATGGGGGATGGCCTGGAAGCTCCTCCCACCAGGCTGCAGCCGGTGGCGGCGGAGGCCTCGGACCCCGGCCACCCGCCGAGGCTGACCAACCAGCTGCAGTATCTGCTGAAGGTGGTGTTGAAGACGCTGTGGAAGCACCACTTCGCGTGGCCCTTCCACGCGCCAGTGGATGTTGTGAAGCTCAACTTGCCGGTGAGTTCTCTCTCTCTCTCTCTCTCTCTCTCTCTCCCGGCGTTACCTGCCACTTCAGGAACTGCAGAGTACGTACAGCCGCGCTCCGTATCCTGTGTTCTTGGCCTCGTACTCAACGGAACGTATACAGATGCAATACCTGCATAGGTTTAGAAGTGCAATTTGTTAATAGGTCTAATTAGTTCATTTATTGGATTTGCGGCCCCAGCACCCCTGGTGGTGCGGAGGAAACGCTACAGATTACGACGCGCGGTTATCAGCACAAACGTGATCAACGCAGCCGTGTACGGATACGCACGCGTAGCTCACAGCAAGTACGTTTCTGGCTTGAGTGCCTGAAGTTCGTGACGCGTATCGTATTGGGATCCCTGCCAGGACGCACCGCTACTTCAGTAACGTGTTCAAAAAATGCGGAGCGGCATTTGATCTCCACGATGCGGATGGAATCATGGAATGCGACGGGATATTTTGTGCACAATTCGCGTTTTTGTCCGCTGTGGTTTCCGGAAAAGGCGAGACTTTCGCATACCCATGTAAAGGCTGTCAGGGCCCAATCCGGACCACTTGCCCGATCGGTTCCAATGTCCTCAATAAACTACGGAATTTGGTTCTCAGTGTGAAGTTTACAGCAGTACAATAATCCGAACGATTTTTTATGAATGTGTGATGACCACTTGCAGTCAATAACAATCAGAAGCAGAGAGAGGAAGCAAACCAACCAGCTCGCTTCAAAACGGGCTTTTATTATCATGCTTCCAGTCTATTATCCAAGTGGGCATACATCTGTATTCCAGGCCTCCCCAGCGTTTACTTATTTCATACGCTTTTTATGTCGAGGTCAAACGTGAGGCACGTTTATTTTACAAATGGAAGAATGTGCAATATTCTGAAGCTGATTTTTGCATGAAATGCACATTTTATTTACACGTAAATGCTTTACAAAAAGTAAAAGTAAATGCCAGGGCACTTTGTTGAACATTTACATTTACAGCATTTATCAGACGCCCTTATCCAGAGCGACTTACAAACGGTAGTTACAGGGACAGTCCCCCCCTGGAGAAACTTAGGGTTAAGTGTCCTGCTCAGGGACACAATGGTAGTAAGTGGGATTCGAACCTGGGTCTTCTGGTTCATAGGCGAGTGTGTTACCCACTAGGCTACTACCACCCAAGTGATTAAACGTGATTTATCATTATTTCAGGTTATTCACTTCCCACCCATTGTTTTTAAATGAATAATATGTTTATAACTAAAGACATGGAATTCATTAGAATTAAAATGGAAAAAATTTAAATTTAGGAAAAAATAAAACTGATTTCATAGGGCCCTAGACAGGCTGAAGCTGTGAAGACCATGAACTATGAAAAAAAATATTTAGGTTCCTTTTGATTGTGAGGTGAAAGATGCCTATTAAGAAAATATAGTATATTTTTTGTTATTACCATTATATCGCCGTACATCGGCAAGGTCATTTTTTGGTGTCTAGTGCCTTCTGACTGGTTCTTGGTCTGCTAAATTACAAAGATTTGAGTTTGTGACAAAGAATTTAATGTCACCAGGTTATTAAGAAGATTTTTAGTATGCTCTTCGTCTTGAATTGGACACACGTGCTTGAAGTTGGGGTGAATAGGGGTGTATATCATGATGTATTGTGATGCTGTACACATTGCGATATTCTACAGTTCACTGAAAACGTAAAAAAAAAAAAAAGATGCTGTGATTGGTCTGTCATGTTTTGCGATTTCACTCTGCCTGAAAAGTACCCAGCTGTACAGCGCCATCTACAGGAGTGGAGGTTGTAGTCGCACACCGACAGCACCACCCGGTGGACTAAATTTGTACACCAAAATATCAATATCATATCAATATCGTTGCCGTATCGATATTTCAACCCGTATCGGCTAGCATTGCTGCAAAGCTTCATGCCGCATCTGCTCTTCTTTTCAGGACTATTATAAGATCATAAAGAACCCCATGGACATGGGCACCATAAAGAAGAGGCTGGAGAACAACTACTACAGGAACGCTCAGGAGTGCATCCAGGACTTCACCCTCATGTTCACCAACTGCTACATGTACAACAAGGTAGAGGAGCACGGCCACAACACACTTACATCAGGGGCGTACAGGGACCACAGCATTCCTTCACTCAGATTCACACCGTTTAATATAATCTTCTCTTCTGAGTCCCAACAAATATATTTCATTACCGCGCATTAGTTTTGCTCCTTTACTTTCTCTGGGGTAATGAATTGACCCTCATTATAAAATAATACAAGTTTGACTTGAAAAAGAAAGGAAAACCAGGGAGCTCTAAAAGAAGATAGTCGCCGTTCTTATATATCTCAGTCAGCATTGGCCTGATTGAAAAACTAAACTCAAATTTAAATAAATAGACCCAATTTTGAAAAAAAATCTGCCGTACTCAAATGGACCTTGTTGGGATCTAAGCGTCCTGTGGCACTGTGTGACGTCACCTGCTGGTCAAAAGTGGTATTGAGGGTTTTTGTACGGGTACTGAACAAAATTGGAATGGAATCCATAGCTTGCCTCTGAAATAGATGATCAAAGTATTCTGTGGGCTGGTTTCAGTAGAGCCAGGAATCTCATCTTAATTTGTTCTTTACTTGTTTGTAGTTGGTGTCATTAATTTCTTATATTCTGTACACCTCCTTTTGGTCGCGTGTGTGTGATGGATTTTATAATGTGTGTGTTTGCATGTACACACGCAGCGAGGTGAAGACATCGTGCTGATGGCGGAAACCCTAGAGAAGCTGTTCCTGCAGAAGATCTCCGAGATGCCACAGGAGGAGATCGAGATGCCCGTGACGTCCAAGGGTCGGGGGAGGAGGCGGGACGCAGTGGCGGAGGACCAAGAGGGTGCCTGGTCTCATTCTTTTCTCTTTAGTTGTGCAGGGTTTGGACAATGAAACAGGCGTACATGGTAGAGCTGAAGATCTTGGCCTAAACCCAACAGGATCGGGTCTGTTTCAGGCTTAGATGCTGAGGTGATGAAACAGAGGCTAACCTCTGGCTATCATGTTTTGGTTGCAGCGGCAATGAAACCAAAGTCTGAGGTGGGCGGAGCTTTTTATTTGTACAAGGTGGTAGGCGGAGTCAACAGTACACCACGCCCACTCTTTACTTACTGACTAATGAGAAAGCAGCTGCTCTTATTCTCAACATGGAATTATTTATATCCAACCCGCTCACTTCCCCGCACCTTTACTTTTCTCGCTTACTCTTAACGCTCGTGGCCGTGCAAAGCATGCTGGTCCAGTCGGGTTGGCCCGCCTCCACCGGCACAGTAGTGTCCGGCTGTAAACTGCTCTGGCTTGGGATTCCAGCTCAAGTACACAGATACTCATTAGTGTTCAACAGATTTTCGTATTCGGAAAAGGACAGATGGTTGATGCGCGTGACACAAGGACAGGGAGTACGGCGTAAGGAAGCGGAATTACGTGCGCAACCTTGATCCCGGAGTTCCATCAGGAGTTCCACAAGGTCAGCCCCTCATGGTCAGGCTGCCGTAGACAAAACTTTGATTAGTGGCCCAGTTGCTTCAGTTGTTCCAGCTGCACAAATACTGCACTGTAGTGAAGGTGAAAATTAGTCCTGTCCCTCGTCGTCCAAGGGAGTTACAATATGGAGACGTCTGCCTGGACTCTGTGGCCATAGCGGAGGGCATATATCCTGATGATAATACACCAGTCTACACAGGAAGGCTGGTGAGAGAGTAGAACATTTGTTTGAGGTTGAACATCTCATGTCAGACCATGACAACTTGCAGTCTCTTGGTTCGTCATTTATTGCTCAGTGGCGTAATTCTCTGTTTTAATGTCCTATCACCTTCTCTCTGACTCTATGTGGACTCGCGTCACAGTGGCTCAAGGATTGGCTGTAACTCAAGCTCCGCCCATGCACGTGGGCCCCTCCCCTTTGCCTCTCGGTCCCCCTCTGGATTCCTCCTACCAGCTGGGAGTTCTGGACGCCTTGGCGCAGGGCATGACCTCCGTGCCACCACCTGTCCCCAAAGTAAGAGGCACTTTCTGCTAATAATATAGAGTAAATAATACGTTATTTATGTTTTTTTTATTATTCAGGATACGTGTTACATTGTTGGTATTGTTCACATGTTGAGAAAGGGGCAGAAAAAAAATCTATATTTTGCCAGTTACATTACACGTACATTCAAAATTTCCATACTAAATTGTATTATACTGTACTGTACTGTTATACAGTGTAATGATGCACACTATTAACCAGGCTGGGGTTTTGCTGTCTCCGTAATGAATCCATCCATTTTTTTTTTGAAGAGCCACAACAAATGTCTGATGAAGGTTTGAAAATAAAAATAGTTTTATTTTAATTTATGTAAGCAGGGGCTTTATTCATATAAACCTTTCACAGCATAGACCGGCCGAGTTTACACATTCTTCCTGAAAGCCAACTCTGCACATCCGAACAGCAGAAGGAGTGTTTGTCTTCTAAAAGCTGGAGGGCTCTGGTGTTTACGGAGCCAAATGCGGCGCCACTGATTGTTTGCCAGCAGACGTGTGAGTGTATGCACTCGGATTTGGTTGTACTTTTTGTTAAACGAATCAGTAAAAAGTCACTTTCCATTATGCGGGGAGCCGAGCACACAATTTTGTGTATCGGATATCAATCAAATAATGACTAAATTATTTGGATCGGGTATTGATCAGGTAAAAGTGCGGCGATCTAAAAAAATAAAAACCCTATTTATTCAGTCGAGATGTAGGTAATTCAATATTTGTTATGTGTGTACGCACTATGCATCCTGCAGGGCCTGCGCACACAAGAACGCTGTTTTAACCCCTCTCCACACTGCAGGGTTCCTACAGTCATTAAAAACCTGGAAAAGCCATGGAATTTGAAATGAGAGTTTTCCAGGCCTTGAGAAGCTTTGGAATACGAAATAAACGTATAAAGTTCTGGAAAATTCATGGAATTCTGACTGACGCATGAATAATGTATGATGCATAGTTCCAGTAAGAAACGTTTTACTACATTTACTACAACCACTACGTTCAAAACTAGCGCAGGTCTGCAGTATCTTTGCTGTGTTTACGTCGTGAGCACCTTCGCGAACTTAGAATAAGAAACACTGTTGTTTTAAGTCAAGATTTTGAGGGTTGACGTTTCGTCGTGCGCTGCAGTGTTTCATATGGAGTCATTCGACCAGGCGTACAGCCAGGCTGTAATAGCGGGGGGTTAATAAATGGCGAGTAAGATGTAAATCCCAGCATACGCGGGAGAGTTTGTTCGTCTTCATGGTTTGCCTCCTCCTCTCCGTGAGGATGGACGTGTGGGCGGAGCAACGACAGTTAACTTGTGGGGAGGCCTGTTGTGTCCAATAGGCTTTCACCCAATAGAGTTTGTACCGATGACTTCATTTTACCAGTAAAGGGACAAATTGATCCCCTAATACTGGTCCAGTCTCCACAACGCTGGTGTGAAAAGCAGTTTTGCAGAAATCGATGCTACTCTGACTTTGTAGCAGAGGAAGAGCCAGAAGCGGAAGGCCGACACCACCACGGGCGAGTCCTCGCCTGCGGAGACCGAGCCCCGCCCACGCCGGGTGAGCAACCGTCCGAAGCAGCCCCGGAGAGACCTGCCGGACTCCCAGCACGCCTTCGGGCCAGGTGGCGCGGCGCTGAGCCCGCGCACCAGCGAGCAGCTGAGGTACTGCGGCGGGGTCCTGGGCGACATGCTGTCCAAGAAGCACTACGCCTACGCCTGGCCCTTCCACCGACCCGTCGACGCGCCGGCGCTCGGCCTGCACGACTACCACGACATCATCAAGCACCCCATGGACCTCGGCACCGTCAAGGTGGGTCCTTTTCACCCGTACGCTGTCACGGGGCATGCTCATGATTCGATCCGATTATCGAGCATCACGAGTCTATGAACCAGAAGACCCAGGTTCAAACCCCACCTACTACCATCGTGTCCCTGAGTGTCTCCAGGGGGGGACTGTCCCTGTAACTACTGATTGTAAGTCGCTCCGGATAAGGGCGTCTGGTAAATGTAGCGTAAATGTAATCACGATGCGTCCCATCACCTCTTCGGCATTAAGGTGAGAGTTGAGGCCTCGTTCACACGGGCATCTAAACCAGCCGTTACCAGGCGAGTGACGGTGAAACGTGAACGAAAGCCGCTTTAAAGCGCAGCAGAAACGCACGCGAGGCCGACCTCCTGCCCAGAGCGGCGCCCACTTCTTTCCACTCGAATTCTCATGCCGCCCCGTGTTCTCTGGTTTCAGGCGAAGCTGGAAAGTGGGCAGTACGGAGGCGCCCAGGAGTTTGCTGACGACATTCGCCTGATGTTCTCCAACTGTTACAAATACAACCCGCCCGACCACGATGTGGTGGCGATGGGCCGGAAACTACAGGTACTACCGCCTCCACGCCCACAGAACAGCTGTTGGCGGCCACGTACACATCTGGTCACATGTATGGTTAGAAGGTCCCAGATGAGCTCAAATCCGCTATGACCTTTGCTCACCTTGATTCATAAAGATCCAGGTAGGCAGCGTCTCGGGACCGTGCCCACTGCCAAGCTAAAATGCAGATGGATTATGAGTGCTTGAATTTGTTTCTGATCATGAAACCGCGCAAGCACCGCTTGACTACGGACGGGGAAGGTCATTCAAGGGTCGTGAGTGAAATGTAGCCGCACGCTATTTTGCCTGCACTCACGCATCATCGTGAGGTTTAAAGGTGATGGAGTTATCGAGTCATTAATCACCACCATAGAGAACGTTCTAGAACAGGGGAGATTTTCATTTTAGTGTGAAGGAGAGAATGCGTTAATTTCTTCTTCTGCTGCCATCAGGGGTCGCCACCACCTTTCACTCATCTCTATTCCCCCCCTTCCTCTGCATCTTCCACATCCACACCAAACACCTGCGTCCAGCCTCCTACAAGGGTGGTCGTGGCCTAGTGGGTAGCATACTCGCCTATGAACCAGAAGACCCAGGTTCAAATCCCACTTACTACCATTGTGTCCCTGGAGACACTTAACCCTGAGTGTCTCCAGGGGGGGACAGTCCCTGTAACTAATGATTGTAAGGCTCTGGATAAGGGCGTCTGGTAAATGCTGTAAATGTACAAGGCCTTCCTCTTTTCCTCCTGAACATACTCAGTCTCTCTCCTCGGTCTTGGATTGGACACCAAACATCCCACCTCAACTGTTCCTCTTATGCACTCGTTCTGTCCAGCATCTTCAACTCGTCTTGTGAACGTTTGTTTTTTCTTTCTTCACCCACATATCCGTGTGTTCAATAGGATGTCTTCGAGATGCGGTTTGCCAAGATGCCAGATGATCCGCAAACCACGCCCATCCCTTCCTTGTCTCCTGCCCCCGTCAAGCAACAAACTGCCCCCGCCCCGCCTTCCTCCAGCGAGTCCTCAGAGGAGTCCGAGTCGTCGGACTCGGACCAGGAGCGCACTCAGAGGCTGGCTGAGCTGCAGGAGCAGGTGAGAGGGATGCTGGGCTCTTCGCCTGTACGTGGGGGGCTTGTATGGCTGCTGGAGAGAGAATTGGAGCATGAAAACGTTTAGCCATAAATGGTCAGACTGATTGTCTGCTCCACAAGACAATACTCAGGCAATGGTGCCCTTCCTTGAACAGCTCATTTCTCTAAGAGGAATAATTTAAGAAAATAAAAATAAAAATCACGTGCCATGGAAATGTCATGGTCACCTTTAGAGTCCTGTTTAAGGACAATTACGTTTTGAAAGATTCAAGATTGAAGATTTTTTTTATTTGTCACATGCATAGTACAATACGCAGTGAAATGCATCCTGAACGCCTCTGTTTAGACTGTGCGTAGTATAAGTAATAGTAATAAAAAGAATAAAGTGGAAAATAAACTAGGGTAAGAGAAGAAGAAAGTGGCTGGTAAAAAAGCTGTAATGCAAGCAAATATATTTATGTTGAAGGAGAACATGAGACTCGATGTGGAACAGGCTGTCATATCCAGCGTAACGTAGTAATCTGAGGGTGGGCCCAAACCTCCGGCCTGTAGAGTGTGTGCACATTTACACACGCACAGTACACATATTTACGTCATTGGTGTCGCATTTGTGAGTAACGTGTGTGTGTGTGTGTGTGTGTGCACGCACTACAGCTGAAAGCTGTGCATGAGCAGCTGGCCGCCCTCTCGCAGGCACAGCCCAGCAAGCCCAAGAAGAAGGAGAAGGAGAAGAAGAAGGACAAGCACAGGAAGAAGATGAGTGCGCCGCCTCTGCTGAGCGATGTGTTTTACCCAGAGGCCACGCCCACGCCCCCCGCCCACCAGCCGATCAAGAAGAGCAAGAGCACCAAGGAGTCGAGCACGCCCCCAAAGACCAAAAAGCCTGGGTATGATCTCTCAGATCCGTTCCTCGTTCAGCAGCAGTAATTATAAGTAATTATAAAGCAGTTAGTTTGTACAGTGTCCCTCCCTTTGTCTCGCTCTACAGGAAGAAAGAACTGCAGAAACCGTCCAGGTCCATAACCCCGCCCTCCCTGCTGCCGTCGGCCGCCCTGGAGTCAGATGAGGAGGGGGGCGGGGCCACGGGCGCGGCAGACCGGTGTAAGCCCATGACCCTGGAGGAGAAGAGGCAGCTGAGTCTGGACATCAACAGGTTGCCCGGCGACAAGCTGGGCCGCGTGGTGCACATCATCCAGTCGCGCGAGCCGGCGCTGAAGAGCTCCAACCCGGACGAGATCGAGATCGACTTCGAGACGCTGAAGCCGTCCACACTCAGGGAGCTGGAGCGATACGTGTCCTCCAGCCTGCGCAAGAAGAAGCCGACTGGTGAATGAGCCTGTTTTTACAGTGTGTGTGTGTGTGTGTGTGTGTGTGTGTGTGTGTGTGTGTGTGTACGTGATGACACGTACACACAGCGTCATGTCCCAGACTGTCTGTACTGATCACATGACACATACCTCATTTCCACGACACTGGTGCCTCCTACCGAGGTCCCGGTCCGCGTTTACGCTAGACAGGAGCTCACCAGGAGCCGCATCATAATATGTCACCGGTCACACCCGCCGAAGACAAACCCCCGCACTTCCTTTCTTCAGGTTTTTTTTTTTTTTTTTTTTAGCTTATTGACAAGTTGCTAGGTTGGTGGTTTATGTGAAGCCTGTGACTTCTTCCCTTATTTCTTCATGCGCTTTTAGTGCACCTTTTCCTTTTTGCTGAATTTCTGTGGACGTCCACATAGCTAGAAGAGCTTGAATTCCTTCAGTTCTCTTCCCTCTGCCCACCTGCCCGTGACCACATGGGTTCGCGCTACTAGTCCAGCAAAGTTTCGGGGCTGGTTCGGTGCTTGTTTTAGGGCACTGGCACCAAGTTTAGTTTTTTGGGGGGGTTTGATGTCCTGTAGCAGGGGCTCCAGGAGGCCTGAACCTACATTTGTTCTGTCACTGCGAGTCGGAGCTGCTGCTCTTTCCATGTTTCCTCACACTGGAATTTTACTGGTCCCAGCAGACTGCCAGTCACACTTCCTGGCATTCACAGATAAATTCCTGCGATTTGCGAAAGGCTGTGTGTGTGTGTGTGTGTGTGTGTGTGTGTATATACACGCGCATGTGTTTCTGACTGATGCATCTGTCCTAGCTGACAAGTCGAGGCTGAAGACGGGCTCCTCTTCAGGCAGCAGCAGCGAGTCCAGCGACTCCTCCGACAGCGACGATTCTGATACAGGTAAAACACAGGCAGTCACGTCGCATTTCCTCAGTTTAACGTTACGATCATTCAAGTATCCGCCTGTCAAATCATATGCACAAAATCCCAATGAGAACGGCCGCCTCAAGGTTAAATGCCTCTGCAAACCTGCTCCAAGGCGTGCAATGTTCTGCTAGTCTAAGTGAACAAAATTCTTGGCCGATCATGCTCACAGTGACCATGACCAGTTTCTCTTTTAAACTATTTGCACACTTAATACCAGATTTTGAAGAATGGAATAGTAAAAATACCTTTCTTTTGTGATGCATTATTGATAGGTTGTGTGTGAGATCCCAACCCTTAATATATAACCCACGTTATGATGAATATTCACACATAACCAGAGAACATTACAGCGTCAACGGTGTGCATGAGCATCAATCAGAGGATTTATGCCTATTCATATTGGCAAAATCTGGGTGTTTAAAATCCTTCATTACGATTTAAATGACATTTTTTATGAAATTATATTCCAGCAGGCCTCCCTCCTTTGAAGGAGATAATTGAAGCCCTTTTCCTCCCGTTTTAGAGTTAGATGAAGAAGAAATATAGTAAATTGTTTTATTGTGGTTGTATGTTTTTACAGGTCATCTACTATTGTTTGTTTTTGTTGTAAATTATCAATGAAATTAAATAAATGAAATCTCCCTCATGCACGCTAGTGATATAGTATTTTATAATATATGAGTGATTGAAACTGAGCACAATTGTCCTGTAACTGTTGCTGTCCAGGGCTGGTCCCCAAACAGAGGAAGAAGTCCCAGCTGGGTGGCGAGGGAAAGAGACCGCACCACCAGCCACCGCCACCCGTGGCTCCCCCAGCACCGCCCGCGACCCCGGCACCGGCGCTGCAGTCCTACCCGCCTCCTGCCGGAGCCCCACTGGAACCCTCCCATCTCCTTGGCAACGGCTACAACCCCCTGGCCCACTTCGGCGTGCCGTACCTGCCCCAGTGCCCCGCCGCGCACCCCCCACACAATAACACCACGCACGCGGACACACACGGCCAGCTGCCCGGCAACACGCACACGCACCCCCCACCGGACACACACGCCTTCCTCAACCAGCACCCTCCTGTGGCTGCCTCGCCAGGTACGAATCGGCATCCGGGGTTCCTACGGTCTTTAAACAGTCATTTTCCCGGATATGAAATAAACATATAAAGTTCTGGAAAAGCCAGGGTGGTAGTAGCCTAGTGGGTAACACCTATGAACCAGAAGACCCAGGTTCGAATCCCACTTACTACCATTGTGTCCCTGAGCAAGACACTTAACCCTAAATTGCTCCAGGGGAGACTGTCCCCTGTAACTACTGATTGTAAGTTGCTCTGGATAAGAACGTCTGATAAATGCTGTAAATGCCATTGAAATCTGATTGACACATGAATGTATAACGTGAAGCACATCGTTCACGTAAGACTGCATGAGAAACGTTTTACATTTACATTTACAGCATTTACCAGACGCCCTTATCCAGAGTGACTTATAATCAGTAGTTACAGGGACAGTCCCCCTGGAGCAACTTAGGGTTAAGTGTCTTGCTCAGGGACACAATGGTAGTAAGTGGGATTTGAACCCGGGTTCTGGTTCATAGGCGAGTGTGGTACCCACTAGGCTACTACCACCCTTTTCTACGTTTACAACTAGAACGTTTAAAACTAGCACAGGTCTGTAGTATCTTTGCTGGCTTTACATCGTGAACTACGTCACGTGGTGCTACGTGCGTTGCTCCCGTATTCCAGAACTTTCTCAGCCACGCATCTCCTTGTAAATTACAGTAAATTACCCGAAAATGATGGGCTGCACGAAAAAACACTGTTGTTCTGGGCTGTCATAAGTTTGGTTTAACAATTTTCTGGAAATTTTTACATTTATTTTTACATTTGCACAGGAATTTCAGAGAACATTCAATGGAAATCATGGGAAAATGTTTCATTGGATTGATTGGGGCGGATTTGAGCGCTCAAATTAAACTCACAATTAGTGACTGAATTCAATTATATTCTCAAACAGGAAGCATAAAGGAACTGTAAAATAAGCTTAAAACACAAGCACAGGGGTGTGGTTCTTTATTGATGATGTTTTTAAATGTAATAATTTTACAGGATTGGGTCAGCTGGGTGATCATTAAGAAATGAATAAGTTTACATGAATCAATATAATTTAGTGGTTTGTAGAAGCCCAACCATCACAATGGGAAATTGAGGATTCATTTCTGTCTTTCTCTGTCTTCCTGTAGCTCTGCACCCGGCTCTGCACCCGGCCCTGCCGCAGCAGCCGTCTCGGCCGAGCCACCGGGCAGCTCCTCTTCCCCCCAAAGCCCATCTTCCTCCTCCTCCTCCTCCTCCTCCTCCTGCCACGGCCCTCCCGGCCCTCTCCTCCACCCAGGCCCTGCCTATCCCAGACCAGCCCCTCTCCACCTGCGCCCCGGTCGAGGCCAGCCTGGCCACGCCCTCCTCTGCCCACGGCCTGAGACCGCTGGCACCGCTGGCGCCGCTGGTCCCCGCGCCGGCCCGTCCGCTGGCGCCGCTGAGCCATCAGGGCACGTCGCTGCTGGGCCAGGTATCTGCTCAGCCCCCGCAGGCCCTGCTGGAGGACGAGGAGGATGAGGAGTCTGGGAGCCCCACCTTGCCCATTGGCCATGTGAGTTGTTGTGTTTTTTTTGGCTGACCATTCGCCCTTGAAAAGCACTAAAATAAATAACAAGGTGTGTGACTCCGCCCCCTGCAGGACTTTTTGATGCAGCCGCTGGTGTTCTGCCCTGCCTCCCAGACCAATGGGGCTCCGTCAGACAGCCACACAATCTCACACACACAGCTGTTAAGGAAGAGTCCAGACCGACAGGCCTCAGCGCTACACACTTCAGGTGAAACACACACACACACACTCGCTCACACACTCACACACACACACACACTCGCTCACACACTCACACACACACACACACACACACTCGCTCACACACTCGCTCTCACACACACACACACACATTCGCTCTCACACACACTCACACATACACACTCGCTCTCACACTCACACACACACACACACACACTCACACACTCGCTCTCTCACATACACACACACACACACACTCGCTCTAACACACACTCACACATACACACTCGCTCTCACACACTCGCTCACACACTCACACATACACACTCGCTCTCACACACACACACACACACACACACACTCGCTCTAACACACACACACACTCACACACACACTCTCTCGTATCTTCATATTCTCGCAGCCACTTACTTCCCCCCCTACCTTTCTTTCATAGGTCCACTGACGGACAGCCCCTCGCATCTGATGTCCCAGTTCCACTCGATGGTCCACGCGTCTCCAACAGACATCCCCAAACCAGTGAGTTGTCGTCTGTGTCTGTGCATCCTTTTAGGGTGGTAGTAGCCTAGTGGGTACCACACTCGCCTATGAACTAGAAGACCCAGGTTCAAATCCCACTTACTACCATCGTGTCCCTGAGCAAGACACTTAACCCTGAGTGTCTCCATGGGATGACTGTCCCTGTAACTACTGACTGTAAGTCGCTCTGGATAAGGTTGTCTGATAAATGCCGTAAATGTAAATGTTTATAAAAATGTTGTGGTGTCGTGCATGATGTTGTATGTTTTCTGTAGTTACTATGTGCGGTGTGCACCATGCACTGTGTGCAGTGCGTGTGTGTGTTAACACACACATATGCTGTGTTACCAGGCTCTAGTGAAGGAGAAGTTCCCACCGTCTCCAGTTTTGTCCCTCAGTCCTCTTCATCCGGAGGGTTTGGAGAACAACCTGCACAGTGAGTGTGTGTGTGTGTTTGCACGAGTGACTGTCTGTGTGTGTGTGTAAGTTATTTATATTCCTGTGTTTGTGGTTTCTTCTCCGCTCAGGAACTGACATCAAGCAAGAAGAGACTCCTCAGCCCGGTCCATCTGGTTCCCCGGTGCTCCAGGACAAAATGAAACAAGAGAAGATGCCAAACCCATCTGCAAAGGTAATTACATGTAATTAAGTACACTGTCCGGCTTTAACATGGGCCTGGTCATCATTCCCATCACATGTTCTGTTCATGTTGGGATCTCTCGTGGTTTTAACTTGATCCACTTGCTGGAGGCCTGTGTAGGACTGTGGTTCTCCCTCGTTTGAGGTCCACAGCGATAGAGCCCACCCTGAGCCGGTCCTACCAGAAGAACATCTCCAGATGATTGATGGACGGTTTCTCTCTTGTCGTTTCCACAGGTTCAGGACGTGAAGCTGAAGAACATGGGATCCTGGGCGAGCCTGGCCCACCGCTCGTCGTCCTCCTCCTCGTCCTCCTCGTCCCTCCGCTCGTCCAGCGACAGCTTCGAGCAGTTCCGGCGGGCGGCGCGGGAGAAGGAGGAGCGCGAGAAGGCGCTGAGGGCGGAGCAGGCGGAGAAGGAGCGCGCCCGCAGAGAGCTGGAGAAGCGGTGAGAGCCCCCCCCCCCACGCACACGCGCACCCACTTCCTGTCCGAACTGAACCCTGACGGTCACGTGCGTTCCCTCCTCGTCCTCCAGCGGCGGCGAGGAGCCGGCGGAGCCGCAGCGGCAGCCGGCGGAGGAGACGCGGCGGCGGCGCGAGCAGGCGCCGCCCCCGCCGCGCACCCCCACCCCGCCCGGCGCCCCCCCGCAGCCCACCCCGGAGCAGCAGAGGGAGCTGGCGCGCAGACGCGAGCAGGAGCGGAGGAGGAGAGAGGCGGTGTGTGCCCGCACCCACACGCCGGCGCTCCGCCCCGCGCCGCCTGTCCTAACCCCCCTGTTCTCTTCCCCGTCCACAGATGACCGGCATAGACATGAACTTCCAGAGTGACCTGATGGCCATCTTTGAAGAGAACCTCTGAAGAAGACCGCACCCCCTACCCGTAGCTCTCCTTAGCATTCGTGCGTTGCCAGGTGCAACAGAAATACTAACCTAGCGGTCCCAAAAGGAACAGCGAGGGGGGAGAAGTGATGTTTAAACATCTGGAAGCTCTGAACAGATTTAATTGAGTAACTGTATTTAAGATGAAATGAGAGAGAAGTATTTTTTTTTTTTTTGTATCTAGTATGGACCAGAACTGTGTGGCTAAATGTGTTGGTTTCTTTTCTGTTTGTCTTTTGTGTGGACAGAAATGGTAGTGGTGTGTGTGTGTGTGTGTGTGTGTGTGTGTGTGTGTGTGTGTGTGTGTGAGTATTAAGTGCACTCGTGAATGTGCACGTGGTACAATGGGTACAGCGAGACTTCGGTATTGATTTTTCTCAGGAGTCCTGGCAGAATTCTGATACCTTGCCTTATAGCTCAGATCTATACACACAGTATAAATATATAAAGAATTGAGTCAAGAAATAAGATATAAAAAATAAGACCTATATCTATCTATATATATATATATATATATATATTGTATACAGAAATCTTAAAAATAATTATAATAACATAATTTAGCTATTTTAGGAGCACAGCTCTTTTCGTCACCGTTCTTATAATCTACTGTAAATATGATTTTTTTTTTTTTTTCCTCCTTATTTTTTAATTTAATTTTTAAATATCTTCCTAATCCCTGTGGACTTTCTCTGCCAAACTCACTTTCGCATGATCATTTTTACTCTTCTCCCCTCTCCTTTCTCCACGGTGGTCCTACTTTCTCCCCGAACCCCTGGTTTTACATGTTCTGAGTCTGTGTTTGTTCATGAGAGACGGTGTAGATGCATTTTAATACCAGACTGGAAACTATGGTAAAGTAAGAGACTGGCAAGTGTGTGTGTGCGTGTGTGTGTGTGTCGTATTGTGTTTTTTTTTTTTTTTTCTCTTTTTGTAAAAAGACAAATCATATCTCTCTAAGCTTTTTCAGTGGAGGTTGTGAGGTTACATGAAGTGCTTCCATGTGTCCTGCCACCGAATTGGACACAATTTCATTTTTGTTCCACTCACCATTTCAAGAAGCGACGCAGCCCTGGGTTTGTTTAATATCAGACGCTTGTTTCATTATGCCTGTCGGAATTTGCGTTTTTGGCATTTGGCATTATTGCTTTGTAATATATGTTGCATATATGTTTTATGGCGCTGCCCTCCCGGATTCCCCTGTTTTGATCAGTTAAGTTATTTGTTTGTCTGGTAGCAGGTTGGATAATAATGTGCCATCTCATTACCACCTACAGTTAAAAGTCAGAGCTATTACGTATTATTTTAGAGACTTAAAAACACCAAATGTGGTCGTGCTTAAGATTTGTGTTTTACTCTAGTTTTTTTTTTTTTTTTTTTGGTGAGCTTTTTCGTTTCAGTTTAATACACTTTTTATTTGTTTTTGGTTTTCCAGTTGCTTTGTGGTAGAGTGAGGTATCGAGGTCGATAGTTTCATTCGGTTAAGCTTTGGAGGAATCATCTCTCCTTTTTTTTTTTTTTTTTTTTTTTTTTTTTTTTTGTAAGAAAATGTCAAAACAAAAATAATTCAAATAAAAATTTTAAATAATTGCTTGCCGCGTGTTGTCTCACAGCACATCGGTTTTTCCCACATTTTCCTCATGTTACAGCCTTATTCCAGAACGAATGACCCCATAATGACAACGTTTGGCAAATTGAAAATATAAAAAAAAAATTATACAAATAAAAAAGCGGCGTAAAGACTGTGATAGGGTGGTAGTGGCCTAGTGGGTAACGCACTCTCCCATGAACCAGAAGACCCAGGTTCAAACCCCACTTACTACAATCGTGTCCCTGAGCGAGACACGTAACCCTGAGCGTCTCCAGGGGGGGACTGTCCCTGTCACTACTGATTGTAAGTAGGGTGGTAGTGGCCTAGTGGGTAGCGCACTCGCCTACGAACCAGAAGACCCAGGTTCAAACCCCACTTACTACAATCGTGTCCCTGAGCGAGACACGTAACCCTGAGCGTCTCCAGGGGGGGGACTGTCCCTGTAACTACTGACTGTAAGGGGCTCTGGATAAGGGCGTCTGGTAAATGCTGTAAAGACAGAAACAGAAACACGGGACACCATAAGTTAAATCCCGTCACGGAATAAAACAAGAACCCAGCGAGGAAGCAGCGTCTTCCCGCGTTTTATCGCGATAAATCACGACACCGCGATAAGTAACGACGACACCGCGCGCCGCCAGCGAACTTCTGGAACGTTCCGACGCTGGAGGGAAGAACACGCGAATTCGCGGTGAGTTCCGCTTCCATTCGAGTCGTGGAAACGAACGTAATGGTCGTCTTCGCGTCTGGGGACGTTCACTGTGACGCGATTTAATCATCAGTCGCTGGTGTTCCTGTCAGGACGTAACTGGACGCGTTTAGGTGCGAACGCAGCTTTCAGAAACTTTCCTTTTCCCTTCATGGCGACCTAAAACAGACCACTCTTGCACTTTATTCCTTTTCGTTCGACCTCTTACGATGTTTATGCGAAAAGAAAATATGTAAAGTTTAACAGGACTAGTCGCCAGTTAGCTAACGGTTTCATTATTATTATTATTATTATTTCCACTTATTGATCTGCCGAATAGCGAAACATGCGTGTATTACACGGTGCGGTCAGGTGTCTGGTCAAGGTGCTGCTTTCGAGGCGCTTACTGGCCCCCCGGAGCCCCAATTTCCAGCGACGGACGCGAACCCTGGTCGGGGCTGGTCGCCACGTTGAACCCGACAACTGCTGAGACCGTGTCCATCTTCCTCACCGGCCTCGTCGCTATACCCTAAATGGGTGTAGAAGTCAGAAATTATGTTTATTTTTTTTGTTTTGCTGCTCATCTGTTGAGACCGTAGTTCTCTGGGGAAAAAATGCATCTTTGGATTCATTGGATCTATTTTCGCTGCTGAAATAGACCAAAACAGTCGTTCATCCATGTAGGAAAATGTAAGTGACTTAATATTATTAACTCGTTTGTTGAACTGTCGTACGAAATCAGTGTCAGCGGGCGCTGAGCGCGGAGACACGCCCCCCCCCGAACCGCGCATGCGCACAAACACAAACCACTGCATTTAAATGGACTCACGGCGCAGCTCTCCATTCACTCAGCTACCTACCTACCTACCCATCCATCCATCCATCTGGGGGGACAGCATGTTAAGATATGACCGTCCCAGCCCTGAGCTGCAGTTCGGTTCTCTAATCGCTCGGTGACTGCGGGGAAGTCCTGCGTATGGCGCCACCGGTCATGTAAACACAGCTCGCCTCTTGCTGCTCCCATACTTGGCAGCTGTTTGGGCCCCGGAGGAAGTTGCGGTTTATGAGTTTTGCCCCGCCCATTCACGGTGTTTATGCAAATGTGTCAGACGAGCTTCCTGCTGTCTGTCCTCGTGTCACGTACCTGGGGCGTGTCCCGTCTAATGACGAGTCCAACACGTCCGGCATGACTGCTGGTATGGGCATTTGGGACCCTGTCATAAACAGCAGTCACACAATGACTCATGATACACACCACCGACACACACACGCAATCTGCGGCCAAAAGCCTGAAGACAGTAGATCAGTGGTCACCATTAAAAAGCTCGTCTCCAGTTACGTCCATGTTATGTCCATTCTGATCGCGAGCGCTGATTACGCAGCTACACGTGCGGTTACTGGAAATGTAGGAAACGTGGACATTTACAACATTTACCAGACGCCCTTATCCAGAGCCACTTCCAGTCAGTAGTGACAGGGACAGTCCCCCCCTGGAGACACTTTGGGTTAAGTGTCTTGCTCGGGGACACGATGGTAGTAAGTGGGATGTGAACCCGGGTCTTCTGGTTTATAGGCGAGTGTGGTACCCACTAGGCCACTACCACCCACAACGGAGCCCGGTGACGCAAGGTTGAGGTGGGGACGGACCTCCAGCTTCACGTGTGAAGACGCTGAAAGTGAACCAAAAAGCCGTCAGTTCGGCGACCACTTCTTCCACCGAAGGGGCGCGGCGCGGAACGTCACGGTCCCTGGTTAGGGAAACAAAGCGGACGGAATTAGACACAACACCATCTTACCCACTTCTCAGCTCCGTCACGCGGCCAGTCAAAAGTCCACAAGTAACCCGTGTTACGTCTGGCCTGGTGATTATTATCACACACGGTGAAGCCAGCCAGCCGCCGTAGGACAGCGTATGGTCTGGCACGTGAGGGGACGTGTCTGTCGTCCCTCCAGATGCCCTCCTGGCCCTGAACGTCACGTCTCTTTTGGAGACGCTCTCTCCGGTTTGAAGGGTTACATCTGGGCCCTGCATTTACGAGCAGCAGCACCCCACGTCCCTCCGTCCCTCCCTCCCGACGTTTAACATTTTTCGCGGCCACAGACGTGACTGGATCCAAACCCCCCCCCCCCCCCCCCCCCCGGATCCCTCAGCTTTTGGGGGTTTATTGAGCGCACACTCGCATTCTGAGGCAGCCGGCCAGAGAGGGAGGAGGAGGAGGAAGAATCGCAGGGACGGAGCGAGGACAGTGGGAGAGATGAAGATGGACGGGACGACAGACCGGACAGAACTGCCCGTCCAGCCTCCTTCCACCTGTGAGTCCAGCGCCGCCAGACACTCGGGTGGAGCAGGATCCGCAGAGTTCCTGTTTGTACGAAATGCGAGAGCGTAGCGTATCTGATGCAGCTAAAAAAAAATTGCGAGTGCGGTACGGAGTACGGTACGGTACCTTGCTTTCGGGGTTTGGAAAGAGCTCGCTCATGAATAATCACGACGTCTTGCGGTTATTATGCAGTCTCGCGTCAACCGCGTTATGCAGACGTCCCCTTTCACCACCAGGAGGGCCGCGGCGAAAAAAACCCAACCGTAACCTTCACGCTGGCGTCCGTGCGTAACACGTTCTGTTGAACGCTTCCTCTCCGAGAAGCGTTAGAAACCCTGCGCAAGCGCCCTGGACCGCTGAGTGGTCCGAGTTACCCGCCAGGAGGAGCTGCGGTAGCTGGAATTACGGGGAATTGTTGGCGGAACGGTGTTAGAACGCACAGCGCTTCACGGTGTGACGTCGGGCGTGATGCCGTCAAGCTCCTGCCACGAGCGTGGGGACATCAGAAGTGGAGCGCGAAGCGATGGAAGAAGGTGTCCCGGCCCTTTCAAAGGGGAAGACACGATTGGCTTGGACAATGTCACCCCTACCTCGACCATCCTGATTTCAGCAGGAGAACGCTTCGAGGCGCCGGTGTGGCCTCCAGACTCTCCAGATGTCCAAGTCCAAGCCACAGAGGCGCCGCATCACATCTGCCACCTGGTACCGTACGCCTGTCGGGCCTACGGAGGTCAGGGACGTTCCGTGTTGTGGTTGAAGGATCTAAATGGCGCGGCCATCTTCCCGTGATCAGACGAGTACTATGGTGCAGTGGTAACGTCGGAGGAATTCCGGTACGGTGGTGCCATTGTCACACTCCGGGCTCTTGACGGGCGGGGCCCTGACACAGAAACACAGGGAAACAATAAATATCTTTCTCCCCCCCCTTCTTCTTCTTCTGGTGCGTGAGCTTTAGAACTAATTATTGCGACACTAGGGCCGAGCACCTCCACCCCAAATCTATGCCAGATGACGAGTAAGAGGATCCATATGTGATTTACACACACACACACGCCCAAAGGGAGAGAGTCAGAGAGTCTCCCGTCTCCCGTCAAGATCCCCACCCCTGACTTGTCCACAAAGCTTGCGTGAAAAAATTCCTTTCTCTCAATTTTCTTTCCTGGTTTTTTTTTTCTTTATAAAAAAGCAGCTGGTGTTACAATGGAAACGGCGCCGACGAATCCACGAGGAAATCCGAGAAACAAGCGAGCGGCGCGCTGAACGCTTCAATACGCTGGAGATCCCCGCACCTAGAACACCCCGTCACTTCCACAGGGTGCTCCTGCCTATATCCATCATGGCCCAGATCACTCACTTACATTTACGGCATTTACAGTCAGTAGTTACAGGGACAGTCCCCCCCGGAGACACACAGGGTTCAGTGTCCTGCTCCGGGACACAATGGTACTAAGTGGGATTTGAAGCTGGGTCTTCTGGTTCACAGGCTAGTCCACACACCACTTTGTCTTCCCTCGTTAATCCATCAAATCGCTCTTCTCCTCATTTTCCTGCCGTTCCGAGTCTATTTGCATGCGTTCCTGTCTAAAGACGGAGAAAAGATGACCGCGCCCTTACGTGACGGCGTGTGCGCAATTATCGACTGATGGATTAATGTTCATATCATGACAATCCGAAATCTTAACGAACCTTAATGTGAATATTCACACTCGCCTGTGAACCAGAAGACCCAGGTTCAAACCCCACTTACTACCATCGTGTCCCTGAGCAAGACACTTAACCCTGAGTGTCTCCAGGGGGGGACTGTCCCTGTCACTACTGACTGGAAGTCGCTCTGGATAAATACTGTAAATGTAAAGGAACAATTAAAAATGTAGAAATGACCATTTCTGTTTATTCGGTGACCAATACAGCGGCCATCTTTCCAATAACAGCAATACGGCGTCCCTTCGTGGGACCTGTCCGTTTCCCGGTCTGCGGACGGTCAGCTTTGTGGACAGACACCGTTCAGAGAGGTGCACTGTTCTCCGTCCCCGCAAAGCTCCCATTTTAAGAAGGGCCCGCAGGTTCTCGGTAGGGTTTAGGTCAGGTGAGGAGAGGACCATGTCGGTATTATTCAGTCTTCGTGAAGGACGCAGACATTTTTCTCTACCGCTGCTTGAAGAACAGCGGCGTCTTCTAGAAACTGGCAGTAGATTTGGAAGCTGATTTCGAGTCATGTACCCTGAAAAGGTCCAACTAACTCACAGCGGTGGCCCAGCGGTTATGGAGGCGGCCCCGTTGTCAGAAGGTTGGTGCTTACAGAGGACACGTTTCGTGCAGAGTGTGACAATGATGTCACTTTCAATATATTAGCCTCTAATATAATAAATGTAGCGGCTGATGACGGCTGATTTCAGAGTATACGTGTTTTTTGTCACGTGACTTCAGAGAGTCGGTTTGAACGGACCTCAGGTAGGGGATCTACAGTACAGGCCAGAAGTTTGGACACACCTTCTCATTCAATGTGTTTCCTTTATTTTCACGACCATTTACGTTGGTAGATTCTCACTGAAGGCATCAAAACTATGAATGAACACATGTGGAGTTCTGTACTTAACAAAAAAAGGTGAAATAAGTGAAAACATGTTTTATATTCTAGTTTCTTTGCTCTGATTACTGCTTTGCACACTCTTGGCATTCTCTTGATGAGCTTCAAGACTCCGTCACCTGAAATGCTTCTCCAACAGTCTTGAAGGAGTTCCCAGAGGTGTTTAGCACTTGTTGGGGTCCAGCTCATCTGGATTGGGTTCAGGTCCGGTGACTGTGGAGGTCAGGTCTCCACTTTTTGTTAAGTACAGAACTCCACACGTGTTCATGCATAGTTTTGATGCCTTCATGAAAATAAAGACAACACGAACTTCTGGCCTGTACTGTACACTGCAGGACTGGGAACCGCGTGGAGAAGCTCCACGGCAGCAGGCAGCACAGGACGCGTTTCGGAGCGAAGACGCGTCAAGCCACCAGGAGGCTGGAAGATGCGCCGCGGCGTCGCTGCCACGGCTCCTCCCGGCCAATCCGAACGGTCTCAGCGCGCCAATCGGAGGCGCCGTGGGAGGGTGGCGGGGTGGTAGCGCGGCGCGGCGCGGCGCATTGCGCGCAGGTAAATGGCACCAGGAAGGAGCTGCTCGGCCGGAGGGGAACATGGAGTAAAGGAAGGTAGGTCGGCGCAATCGCCCGCGTTTCTCTTCACAGTTGGAAGTTTCTCTCATCTATTTAAAACGAGAACAAAAAAAAAAAGCCCCAGAAGAAGAAAAAAACTTCATATACCGGTAACTTAAAAAAAAAAAAAAAAAAAGTTTTTAATCAGCGTTTGTCACTCTGGGCTTGAATCGTGAAGACGGCGCGGCGGGTTTTATTACATCCCTCCCAACCCCACGGGCATTCGTTACAGCAGAAAAGCGACGACGACGACGAGGACAACAAAACCCCAGAACGGTGAGAGGTCACGTAGAGGGCGTGGCCGAGGGCGTGGCCGAGCACGGTAAAAGCTCGCCCCGCCCCCTCCCAGTCCAACTCGCGCTTCTACTGCCTGCTGTGAATGAGCTGCGTGCTGGAGTGGGGTGTTGGGGTTTCCAGACGCCGTGGAGAAGACGCCAAGGGCGTGGTCGTCCCCCTTTAATGACAAGGTTTGTTTGCTTGCACGGTTTTTAGTGGCGTGGACTTTGGCTCTTCCGAGCACGCGGGGACGGTTCTCCCCTCTGAGGCCGAAACAGGATGCAGCTTTTCATCGTAAAAGGTTCTCGGCGTTCGAATAACACACGTGGCGCGCAGCTCCTTCCCTCCTGAACATTTTACATTTACAGCATTTACCAGACGCCCTGATCCAGAGCGTCTTACGGTAGTGACAGGGACAGCCCCCCCCCTGGAGACACTCGGGGTTCAATGTCTTGCTCAGGGACATGATGGTACTAGGTGGGATTTGAACCTGGGTCTTCTGGTTTACAGGCGAGTGTGTTTCCAGCTAGTCTGCTACCACCTCTCTGAAGACACCTGCCAAAGCCGCCATCACTCCAAAAGATAGCGTTATTTAACCAACATTACGTTTCTTTTGTTCCACCTTCTGTTGGTCCTGATACGTCCCTGGAGCCGCAGATGTCCTCTTTGTGTCAGTCACGTCGAAAACGCCGTACAAACAGGATTATTTAAAAAACAGGACCTATTATGGCTGACTTGCCACCCTGATCTCGTTTCTCTGTATTACCAACCCACATCCTGTGCGTGCCGCGACTCATCTGTGTTCCTCGCTCCGTGGTGCGGCTCGGCGTGGTAGTGAAGTCATGTTTCAAGCGAAGTCATATTTAGGTACCTGAGTCCAGTCTAGCCAGCTCACCGAATGCTCCAATCTTAAGTGAAGTGAAGTGATTGTCATTGTGATACACAGCACACAGTGAGATGTGTCCTCTGCATTTAACCATCACCCTTGGTGAGCGGTGGGCGGCCATGACAGGTGCCCGGGGAGCAGTGTGTGGGGACGGGGATTTGCTCTGTGGCACTTTGGCGGATCAGGATTTGAACCGGGCAACCTTCTGATTACGGGGGGCCGCTTCCTTAACCGCCAGGCCACCACCACCCCCACAGCCATGGGCCGTGTTGAAGTAAAGACATCCGTCTAGTTATCTGTCATTTACTTTGTCTTTGGAGTCACCACGGTTGTATTTTTCTGCTCATTCGGAATGTTTGGCAAGTTTTCAGCTCTCGCCTGTCCTCACAATTAACATATTTCTATGTCGGCGCGTCTTCTCTTCGGGTATCCGAGGACGCTGTCCATTCTTTCCCCCGTCGAAAACTGTGCACCACAAGTTGTGCGTTTAGCCCGAGTGCGTGAGGGCGGGGCCTCGCTCAAGGTACATCAGCGACACCTTGACGCCTGGTGGGTTCGAACCTGTGACCTGCCGGTCCCGTGTGTGCGACCTGAGAAAGGGGAAGCGGTGCTTTGTGGGAACGTAGAGCACGTAATCTGCGCTGTTATGTTCTATCAACCGCAGACCTCGTTTCAGGTCGTGGAAACTCCACTCGCACCTTTTCTCCGATGTCACGTACGTGTCATTTCTGTGCAGTTTCAGTCTCTGCGTCTTTGATGGTTTAGTACGTGCCACCAGAAAGCCGCGGTTGCAGATGCTCTGAAGCGTTGAGCAACGTTGGACTCTGCCGTGATCCAGCTTTGCTCCTCAGACAAAAAGACTTTTTTTTTTTTAACATGAGAGGACAGGCTGAGACATCGGGACACGTGTGATTACCCCTTATCACGGAGTCTACATGGTCCGAGGTCCAAGGTCCATCACAGGGCTGGTCGTGTTCTTATTAAAGATGTAGTGGGTGCGCTTTAAATTACGGCCCTGAGACGTTCGCAGACGTTGTGGGTGAAAAAATGACGAGGAGAAGAGGACCTCGTGCTTAGTCACTGACAGGAGGCGGCCACAATAACCCTGACGGAGGAAGGAGGGTTCATGAAAGCTGTGAAGGTTCTGGGTGTTAGAACACCTCTTCTTTAAGAGAAACCGTCCATTTAGTTCATTTACAGCATTTACCAGACGCCCTTATCCAGAGCTACTTTCAATCAGTAGTTACAGGGACAGTCCCCCCCTGGAGACACTCAGGGTTAAGTGTCTTGCTCAGGGACACAATGGTAGTAAGTAGGATTTGAACCTGGGTCTCCTGGTTCATAGGTCAGTGTGTTACACGTTAGGCTGCTACCACGCTTAGGCCAAATCTCTACGCTTACACTTGTGGCATTTACCAGGCGGCCTTATCCAGAGTGCGTACGGACAGGGACGGTCCCTCCGGAGACACTCGCTGGACTTTGGTCATCTGGTTCACCGGCGAGCGTCTTATCCACCAGGCCGCCGCCATGCCGACATGCCTCGACGTTGCCATCTTTTACGTGCGCCTGATGCGCACGGCGTGTAAGGACGTACGGTAATTTACTGTCGGGAAAACAGCCACGCGCTGTAAACAGCGCGTCTTCACACTTGAAGCGCGTGTTGCAACCAATCGGTGCCTCAGTGATCAGGCATTCTGGGAATGCGTGGGAGGGCAGCGGGGAATATTGAGGAAAGCTGCAGCCCGTTAACCCGCATCTTCAGGCCGCCTTTTTGATGGGTCTCCAGAAGGTTCACCACACTCTCATTTACAGCATTTACCAGACGCCCTTATCCAGAGCTCCTTACAATCAGCAGTTACAGGGACGGTCCCCCCCTGGAGACACTCCGGGTTAAGTGTCTTGCTCAGGGACACGATGGTAGTAAGTGAGGTTTGAACCTGGGTCTTCTGTCGAGTGTCTCGCCCACTAGGCCACTACCCACTCCTCTCTTCACGCATGAGTGTAAGAATAGTATTTTTAGTATTATAGTTTTTTTTTTTTTTTTTTTTTTCCCCAGAAGCCTCCTTATCTATGAGGTTCGTTCAGATTTCATTTTCCGTTTTGGGGGTCCCGTTTGAGATTTACTCGCGTTTGATATAACTGCCTTGTCATCTACACTTTTCTGACACCCTTATCCAGAGCCACTTACAATCAGTAGTTACAGGGACCGTCCCCCCCCCCGGAGACACTCAGGGTCTTGCTCAGGGACACAATGATAGTAAGTGAAGTTTGGAACTCTGGCTTTGTGGTCTTTTTGGACCAGAGGTGTGAACCTTCACTGGTCTCACGATTGGATTCGATTACGATCTTCAGCGGCTCGATATCAATGCGTCCAATAAACGTTCTACATGGTCACCTGACGTTCTCAAATACAAGAGTTAAGGTCTCGTGCTCCTGTGTGGACGCTTTGATTTGTGTTATATTAGTCACAAGATACATCACGCGTCCCTATCTGATCTCCCTTTTACGTCGTCCTTCGCTGTACCAGGTTCTCTGTTGATCACTTGATTTTTGTTTCCTTTTTCACTAGGAGACCTGCAGAAGTTCCCAAGTCTGGATTACAACTCTTCGTCAGACTCCATGTCTCCACCCACTCCAAATCCCACGGGCGGGTCTTGCTAGTGTCCAGCAGCAGTCCCACACACCAGGCAGTTGTGTTTCTCAACAAATTAAGGGCTACCAAAAAAAAAACCAGGCCTTCGTCGGTGCCTGCTGCGTCCTGAGTTCTCCGATTTGGCCAGGATGAGCACCACCGCCAACCCTGCGTGTGTCTGTGAAACGGTGGAGTGCTTCTACAACAACAGCGGCAAGAACATCCCGGACCAATGGGGGGTGAAGGACTACGTGGTCGTGAGCCTGGGCGTGACCGTTTCCATCATCGTCATCCTCGCTAACATCCTGGTCATGACGGCCATCTTCATCAACCGGCGCTTTCACTTCCCCATCTACTACCTGCTGGGAAACCTGGCGGCTGCTGACCTCTTCGCTGGCATCTCCTACCTCCATGTCATGCTGCACACGGGACCGTGGACCAAGCGTCTCACTGTGTACCAATGGTTCATCCGCCAGGTAATGTGCGTTGTAGTCGGGCGCGGCGCGGGTTGGGTCGAGTTCCTGCGGTAAATGAGCGGTCTGAGAACACAAACGTCCCGTCTAGAGTACTTGTGTACTTGTAGAGCACTCGCATGTTGTAAAACGTCGCCAGGCGATGCGTTTTGATCATGCGAAAATGGATGCTGAGGAGGTGAAACGGAGGCAAGAATCTGCCGATTAGGTTTTAAAGCCCCTTTCAGGCCTTTGGAATGTGTGTGAAAATGATCTGAGATTCAGGAGAAATACTAGACCAACTAGACAGCCTGGAGTAGAGGTGCAACCCGTAGAGGTGCATCGTGGACATACGAGACGGCACCGCAGACCATTACGTTCCTGCAGCAGTTCTCCACGTTGGTAAATTGGTAACGCTGTTTAATGTTAAAACTAAAAAAACCGTACTCTTCTCCAGGGTCTGATCGACACCAGTCTGACCGCCTCGGTGATCAACCTCCTGGCCATCGCCGTGGAGCGGCACCAGACCATCTTCACCATGCAGCTGCACAGCCAGATGACCAAGAGGCGGGTGCTCCTGCTCATCTCCACCATCTGGATCGTGGCCATCCTCATGGGCCTCATACCGTCCATGGGCTGGAACTGTCTGTGCGACCTGCAGAACTGCTCCAAGATGGCGCCCATGTACAGCACCAGCTACCTGGTGTTCTGGGCGGTGCTGAATCTGGTCACCTTCCTCGTCATGGTGGCGGTCTACACGCGCATCTTCTGGTACGTGCGCCGCAAGAGCCAGCGGATGTCGCAGCACACGACGCAGGTGAAGCACAAGGAGACGGTGGTGACCCTGATGAAGACGGTCTTCTTGATTCTGGGTGAGTTCTGACACGCGCACAAGGAGAAAAAGAGAAACAAGTTTCAATTTCAATTGAATTGCAGATAATAGAAACTACTCTCGTGCTGCAGTGTGGAACACCTCAACATTTTCGTTACGCGCCTCGCTGTTCTTGAAAATGTATTTATTTTATTTTATTTTTTTTCCCGTGTGTGGACGTTCATTCTCGGTAGTGAAAACTAAATAGGCTTTACTCCTCCTCTCTTCTTAAAAAGAGAAAGAAAAAACTGTCACGGGGTCAAAGTTGTGAAGTTCACGATAACCAGTAATGCCGGTTGTTCCAGTACAAAGTTTGCGTTGGCCCCGTGCTTCGGTGCGGTCTTGGCCCTCATCTCAGGATCGGCTTGTAGGGTGGCGGCTGTCAGAAAGCCCAGTTGCGAATTTATGATTTGCGTTCCGCCACGTAAGGCGTAGGATGTCACCGGGGCCGGCCTGAACCGTGCAGGGTGAGGGAGTAGGGCGCACGAGAGCTGTCGGTCACGACCGCAGGCTCCTCCCCTTTTCCAGCTCCTGCACATCATATTCTGGGTGTAATTACGCCGGTGGCTAGGTCACTTCCGTACGTCCATGGTAAGAAGAATTTCCGAAAGCGGTATTTGTGGAAGGTTGGATTCGGAATGAAAACCGGAATGAGCCGGAGTGGCTGGATAAGATGTGTGGAGGAGGACCATGGCGAACGGAGCCAACGTGTAGATGACGGAAGGTTAAGCTTGATGTTGCGATGGAAGGGAGAAGAAGAAAACCGAAGACTGAATGGAAAAAGCAGAGCGTGCACACACACACACACACACACACACACACGTTCGGGGCGATTTTCCCCGAACGCCTGTCTCAACTCGCTAAACCAGATCCTCCAGTACGCTCCCAGCAGGCCGAGCATGACTCCGCCCGCTTCTCGGTTCCGTACATGTTTGCTGGTGTGGGCTGCATATACTGACAAATCTGTGTGTGTGTGTGTTTTGTGTTCTCAACCACACATTGAAATCCTATTTTATTTAGGCAGATGCATATTTTGTGTGTGTGTGTGTGTGTGTGTGTGTGTGTGTGTGTGTGTACACACCGCAGAGAGAAGGCAGGAGGACTCGTACGATGCCTGAATTGTGACTTGTTCTGACAGATCAGCATACTTCAGATGTACACACACCAACACACACCCATACACACACGTTCTGTGTTTGTGTGTGTGTGTGTGTGTGTGTGTGTGTGCGTGCGTAGATTCTTGCAGTGTGAAATCACTGCAACACGATATTTCAAAACACGCTCACGGTATGCGTGTTAATGTTTTTTTTCCCGGTATTATAATATAATATTATCCTAACAATCCCGTCCCTTTCCTGTTTTTCTTCACTTCTTCCCCTGTCGGATTCCTCCCTTTATTTTCTCCCTTCTTCTCTCCGCCTCCACCCCGTGCGCCCCCCGCAGGCTGCTTCGTGATCTGCTGGACTCCGGGCCTGGTGATCCTGCTGCTGGACGGGGTCAAGTCCGGCTTCCCGGTCCTGGTGGTGGAGAAGTTCTTCCTGGTGCTGGCCGAGTGCAACTCCCTGATCAACCCCGTCATCTACTCGTACCGCGACCAGGACATGCGCCGCACCTTCCGCCGCATCCTGTGCTTCTGCGGCCCGGCGCGCTGCCGGGGCGACCCCCAGGGCGACCTGTCGGGCGCGCGCTTCAACACCGTGGAGCACGAGGTACTCTCCGAGAGCAACGGGACCCACCCCGAGAGCAGCCGCCACGGCGGCACCGCCAAACACTCGCACAGGCGCTGAGCCGCGCCGGGACGCCGCACGGGACCACAGCTCGAACGCCTTTACCGCGCGCGCCGGGTCTCCCTCACTCTCCTTCACCTGGGACTCGTGCACACAAGCCGTGTTTTTATACGCTGGTGGATGAGGGATGTATTAATCTCCTTTTTTTTTTTTTTTTTTTTTTATAAAGTCCTTTATGGTGTCCAGCGTAATAACGATATTCTAACTTAAAATATAAAACTTCATAAAAAATCCCAGCGCACCCTCCCGTAAGCCAGCAGTTTCCAGTGGCGTAACCGTGCCGCTTTTAATAATTTGTCGTGCAAAAAAAAATTCCAACATTTTTTAAAAAGTATTTTTATGTGATTTTTTTTTTTTTGGGTCCTGGTTCTCTCCTTATCCAATAAGCCTGATGAGCGGCATCGCCGGTGGTGGTGTGGAGGCCTTACTGACATGTTGCATTACACGTCCTGCTATTTGAATGTGCAGGTCTGGGGTTGTAAGAATGACATTTGGACTCTTGACGAATGTTGGTTTTATTAGTAATTAGCAAGCGTCTCCCTCCGTATTCTGGCCCGTTGTTCCCGGACGCCGCGTGTTGCCAGTCGTGCTTGTTTTGCACGTCTCCTCCTCGTACGCTGGTGCCTTCCGGTCGTGCGTGTAAACAGCTCTCTGCGCCGCCCTGTGGCCACGTAGGGAACTGCGCCCGGACTCCCCGGCGGCCGCTGCCTCTGCGGTGGCTCTGCGGCCTGTTTCTGTGCGCGTGAGTCACGCCGCCACGCCTGTTGACGCTCCGTTCGTCCCGGAAGGTCGAGCTTCAGACCACGACTGCGTGCACCGCGAGCCACGTCCGCACCCCGGCTTCGTCACGAAATAAAGCTGCTACCGCATGCTGCTCACGCTCTCCACCAGAAATGTTTCTCTGTTCCTTCTGCCCCTTTTTCTTTTTTGTTTTAAATACCGTTTCATTGTGGATGAATAAACCTCCTGGAAATGCGTGTAAATTGCTGGTGTTATTGCTTCCTGTCTCATGTTGAACGTCCTGCTTGTTGAGGCCTTTCTGCAAGGTTCTTCTCAGGAGGCCCCTCCCCGCAGCTCACCCCACAGGGGATATGATGGATTAACCTGTCGAGCGTGGGAAGTAGTGGGAAATTTACATATCGCCCGGCCCTGCCGTGATCTGGACTCATTTCTGCATCGTGAGACGACGTGTCCATTGCGCTGGATCAGTTTGCACCTAGCGGGTTTCAGTCTTTATCGGGGATTTTATTTCTCCTTCACGCCTGAAGCTCACTTGCTCCAGAAAAAGCATCAAGAGCAGAGCTACTGGGACTGTGAATGGATGCGGCGACGTGTGTGTGTATATATATCATTTTTTTGTGATATATTTTTATAGGATTAAGAACAGAAAAAGCTAAAGTACACGTACAAGTATTATACAGCAAGTTAGTGGCATACTGATCATTTTTTCTCCCTTACCCAATATTATTAAAATGATTATTTTAGTGGTAACCGTAACATTTGCTAATATACTAAGTTGATTTAATCCACACACGTACAGGTATGTAATAAGATCTGTTTTCGACGTCTTATTGGTCACCGCAGAGCCCGCCTGTGAATGGATTCGGCGACATGCTGTGATGGTTCCATGGTGATACCTTATCAGCACCGAAAAAACACGACCCTTTACTATTCAGTTCTACTTCCGAGAGCTTCTAATCGGGTTTACATTCACAGCGCTGTTTTACGTCACAAATGTCCCTCGTTGTTCTTTCGTACTCCCACTTGCCTGTCTGTTCTCTCCTTTCCGTCCCTCCCTCCCTGTCGTCTGCAGGGCTTGAAGGACCCCAAGGAGAGCGGCGACGGTCAGGTCGTCCTGAACCGCGGCGAGGAGCTGCTGAACGCCTCGGAGAGCTGACGGGCGGGGCCGCGAAGGTTCCAACCGGCCACTGAAGGATGCTGGAAGTGGTTTTCAGGGTTTTACCTGCTTTCTCCCCTTCGTTAATGTAGCATTAAGTGAATTTTATTTATTGCGGGTTTTTTTTTTTTTTTAATTGTTGCCCACTTTTGTGAATCATTACGAATTTAAAAAGATTTATCGTCTTTCATCTTACCCCTTTTAGGACTTCGTTTGTGCACTGAACCCATGCCTGTTTTATTGTTAATATATGGACAGTTTGTCTATTAAAGGCACATTTTAGCGAGTTATGATTTTGTTTTTGATTATTACGAACCGCACAAAATGACCAGAATGGGAATTAAATCCCTCTCCGGTCCTGAACGGAGCCGAGATCTCCGTCGTGAGTGACCCTGGCGGCGAGGACAGTCCTGCTCGGGACGAGGGACGGTCTGTGCGTCTGGGTTTTTAATTTTGGGAGTCTGGGGCCAGGTCCCTCGTTCGTTCGTAATTGAATTGGAGCGCTTGGTCCTGGATGGAGCTGCTGCTGCTGGGTGGAACGTGGCGCCGCTCTTCTGCCCTCTTGTGTCTGAACTCTGCTGGTGCACCACTAGGAATAACGCTGGGCTTCCAGCTCACCTTCCTTACAACCTTCATGAAACCGAACCCGAACGCAGGATGCTGTGCCATGTCAGGAACAGCTGAAATGTTGCTTGGCAAGGTATGGAATGATGGTCGTGGTGGTGGCATAGTGGGTAATGCCCTCGCCAAGGAAGCCAGGAAGACCCGGGTTCGAACCCCACATCATCTCACCACAAGTACACAGAGAAGCGAGACTGCGCAGCTTTCAGGATTCGCAAAGACACAACACAAATCAAGTGGTGCCATAATCAGAAGGTTGCCGGTTCGAATCCCGAGCCGCCATAGTGCCACTGAGCAAAGCACCGTCCCCACACACTGCTCCCCGGGCGCCTGTCATGGCCGCCCACTGCTCACCAAGGATGATGGTTAAATACAGAGAAGCAATTTCCTTCGGGATTAATAAAGTTAAAAAAATTGTGCAAACCAGTCAGACAAGTAGCAGCAATGTGACAAAATATGTGTGTCCCTGAGCAGTGTCTCCAGGGGGACTGTCCCCGTCCCTGAGAAGGGGGTCTGGTAGATGCCAGAAATGTAAAATGATCTGACTCATCATTTAGTGGCTGGATCAGGTGGACTCCAATGCATCATGGGAAAAACTGCGTTGGCATTAATGTGCATTAAAAACAATTCTCTCCTGGCTCCTGACGGGTAAGTAAACAGATGGTTACACACACCAACACACACTCCACACACACTCCTGCAACCACACACACTCCACAGACAGCATCTTCAAACACCTGGTACGTATGGGGCAGCGGTGGCCCAGCGGTTAAGGAAGCGGCCCCGTAATCAGAAGGTTGCCAAGGTGCCACCGAGCAATGCACCGTCCCCACACACTGCTCCCCGGGCGCCTGTCATGGCCGCCCACTGCTCACTCAGGGTGATGGTTAAAAGCAGGATGACACATTTCGTTGTGTCACCGGGTAGTTGTTTCTGAAAGCGAGAACTCTCCACCATGAGTAGTATGTATCATATACTTTATGTCAAAATGATTGATGGCTTACCATAAATGTTAAAAACTTGTTATGATGGATGGCCTTCCCCCTCTCTGTCTCTCTCTATCTCCCTGTCTCCCTCACACCCCTCCCCTACCCATTTACCCCTGACCCTGCTCCCCCCTCCGGCCTGTGAGCAAATGTGTATATCGTTTCATGCGAAAGACTGGGATTTGTTCAAGAATAACGGGTGGAAAAATATTGAAGACGTAAATACGGGACCTTTCTACGTATCGTGGTCCGGTGCTCTGGATCAAAACCATTACTACATGTTTGGTGGCGGTCAAGAGATGAATTCAGAGTCATACATCTACATGTGTAGTCGTGAGAATGGTGGCCGTGTGGAGCCTGACTTGGAACGCCGTGTTTACGGTTCGCCACAGGACGTAAAAGTGATGTACCCGTGGAAAGATGTGTCCATACTTCACAACGTCCTCAAGAAGATTGACCGAATGTTTAAATGGAGTGAAATTTTGGCCGGATACAACGAAATCACTCCGGCTAACCATTAAAAAAGCGGAACAACCCCTCAGAACCCAACACAAGACGCTGACTGATCACAGAACCTGTTGAGCCATGGCTGTAACACTGAATGAAACATCCGCTGCTAATGAAGACAACGGATGGATCGACAAACTGTCCGAAAGTCTGGGGGAGCAGAATTTGTCATTCGTACCTGGTCCGCCACCAGTAGGTACCCCTGATGATGAGGACCCAACAGCTGCTGCGCATTCGTGCGAGACAAAAAATCGTCGGCCGATTGCTACGGGAGACCTGTTACGGATGCATGGTGGATCACCCGAGTCAGACCCAGCATCTGTGTCTCTATGAGCCGGAGGCGTATTTCTACATGGCCAACATGGATACAATAAAAGAGAGGCTTTTCCAACCAGAGACGCACCGCCTCATCACAAAGGTTCTAGGATCATGCGGCGTCCATGTACATCCTGAAAAAATCAACGGTGCTGTGGGGGCGTTTGCCTACGAGTTAGAAGACGACCCCGACATATTTGTGACGTTGGATCAGATGACCCAGAAACTTGCTGACTCACAAAGCGCGGATGTAATTTATGGAGCGCTAAAAAGCTGGGGTGAGAAGCCAGTACTGTAGACATGGGTCTTGGTCCATCAAAAGATTTTGTTAAATCTGAACTAACAACTTTGTTGTGTAACGTTATTGCTGATGAAGGTTGTAATTTTAATACCATTTATGTGACATCTTACAAACGTTTGAACAATCTTAAAAAACACATGATGCTAGCCAGAAGAATTTCTATAGTTTGGTCAAACCTTGTACGTACGTGTGTAAACGCTGACGAATGTTGTCACGCGTCTATATGTAGGATCATAGAAACCATGTTGTGTAATCATAGTTTTAGAATAGGTCATATCATAACGTTGTGTACTTATGTAATCGATGTCTGTATTGTTAAACTGCGTGAAAATACTGAAACGGATGTTTATACCATCGTGGACACGTTGGTTTCATTCCTTATTGAAAAAGATTTGGATATGTGTGTGAAATTTTTACAATACCTTGACAATGTATAAGTTTTGAAAATAAATGCTGTGTAACCTAATCAGGTTGTGTCATTATTTCACGAAACAACACACCATGGCGGATCTTTTAAAAGCACACTACTATACGCCAGACAGCGAGGGCTCCTTTGGTGGTCAAACAAGGTTAAAAGACGCTGTGTTTAAAAATACTGGAGTTCGTCTGTCTAACCGGACAGTTTCTGATTGGTTATCAGGGGAGGATGCTTACACGTTACACAAACTGGCGCGTATAAAGTACAAGAGAAATAGAGTCACTGTGTACGGTATAGACAAACAATTCCAAGCAGACCTTGTTGACATGTCTATGTATTCAAAGGAAAATGACGGTTATAAATACATGCTAACCTGTATAGATGTATTAAGTAAATACGCGTGGGCTCGTATTTTAAAAAACAAGACCGGAACCGAGGTGACTAGAGCGTTTGAAACTATTCTGAAGGAAGGCCGAGTGCCTCAAAAATTGCAGACCGACCGGGGAACAGAGTTTTTCAACAAAGGTTTTCAAAATGTAATGAAAAAACACAGTATCGGCCATTTTGCCACCGGTAGCGAGTTAAAGGCAAGTGTGATCGAACGTTTCAACAGGGCGATATCTGACATCGGTCAATTCTAAAAGGTATATAGACGTACTCCCAGCCTTAATAAAATCATACAATGCTAGTTACCACCGCAGCATTAGAAAAAGACCCGTCGATGTTACCTCTGAAAATGAAGAGCAAGTGTTTAAAGCATTGTACGGCGTGAATGAAGCAGAAAAACGCGGTGTTGAAACCGCGTTGAAAGAATTTCTAAAGCGAGAGGCGCGTTCACAAAAGGATATGAACAAAACTATACGGATGAATTCTTTACTATATCAGAGTGTATCCCACGTATACCCCCGGTCTACAAATTGAAAGATTACGACGGCGAAATAATAGACGGTACCTTTTATGAAGAAGAATTGCAAAAGATCAAACTAATCAGTAATAAACCGTTTAAAGTTGAGAAAATTTTGAAAAGGAAGAACGTGGGGAAAAGACGTATGGTCTCGGTGAAGTGGTTGGGCTGGCCTATGAAATGTAACTCTTGGGTTAATGAAAAAGACGTAGTGGATGTTTAAATCGCTTTTAAAACAGTTGTTCCAGAAACCAGTCTTTCATTCATGATAAAACAACACCATGGGCGACAAGGGTTTTTATGTAACCCTGCCGAGTAACGCATCACACAGCGTATACCCTGATAACGCCATTTCCAAGTACAGGACCAAACTCGGGAGACCTATTGTGTTAAAGGGCGATTGGGAAGTGGCGCTGATCGAATTCCAGTACCCTAGATCATGGCCGACTTTTGAAGAGGATGACAAAACCATCATTTTGACCAAAAATATAACCGGTCAGAGAATAGATGTAGCAGTATGTTCGGGTTATTACACAAGTATTCAGGAAATAATCAAAGAGATAAACAGTCATACAATTATACAAGGCATTACATTTGACGACGTTGTTAATAAGGTCTATGTCGATTCGGTCAAACCTGTAACCACGGTAAGCTTTTAGGTTTCAAAAACAGCGAACATTTTGACACAACCATTACGGTGGATCCATTGGGGCGGTCATATGCTACATACCCCGCCGACCTGTATGGAGGTGAATACGCTCTTTTTGTCTATACAGACATTATAAAATACCAGGTGGTGGGTGACTATTTTGTACCCCTTTTACGATGCGTACATATATCAGGGAAGAACAAAGATATTGTCACAATCAAGTATGACAGAGCACACTACGTACGTGTTTCGAAATCGCACATCAGCGATATAGCTGTAGAAGTGAAATCAGATCAGAATAGCATCATACCGTTTAAATACGGTAAGGTGGTTACAAAACTACATTTCAGACCCACGAAACAATCTCAAAAAATTTGAGAGACTATGAAGGCTTTCAACCCGTACGAGATAGACCCGCAACGTTATGTGGCGTATTATCAAAACCAAGCGGGTGGTGGGATTCCTGGTTTTTATGGCACGCCTTCTATGTACGGAGCAGGTCTAGGTGGTATTTTCCAAGGTCTTTTTCGAATGGCACTACCGCTATTGAAAAAAGGATTCGCTATAGCAAAACCCCACCTAAAATCAGCCGCAAAGAACATCGTTTCCGATGTCGTGAGCAACGTCATGAGACCCAAACAAGATAATGTTGAACAGGATGGTTCAGGGATGATGGTAATGCATAGAAGGTCTGTGCACAGACCACCTGGTGTAAAACGAATCACGCATGGTAAGAAAAGCAAAGTAAAGAAGAGAAAAGCTCATTGTCCAAAAGGAACCCAAGGTGTAAACAACATTTGCACGACTATCTGGCTAAAAGAAATTTAAAAAACATCTTCTAGTCATGCCGTTAATACACGGCATGTCCGACGAATGCGTCAAGTCAGAGTTGGATTTGTTCACAGTCCCTATGACGCAGATGTCTATAGAAAAAAATACATACGTCGAAGTACCGCCTATTTCGGCATTGGCTGACACCGCGCCCCTGGAATTCTTCAAAGCGGGAAATGGTGAAAACTATGTTGATTTAAACAGTACGCTTTTATACACAAGGCTCAGGATCACTAAACCGGATGGTACAGACATAGATGACGGCGCACCAGTCGGATTAATTAATTACCCTGGAGCTACAATATTTTCGCAGGTCGACGTATCCTTGGGGGATCGTCTGATCTCACAGAGTTCAAATACATACCCGTACAGAAGCCTCATAGAGTGTCTGATGAATTATGATCGTCACGCCCTGGAATCACTTTTCTCTGCAGGCCTATTTTACAAGGATACTGCGGGTCATATGGATGCCACAGATCCGGCTGGAGCAAACCAACGCTAGTAGTGTGGTGGAATTGTTATCTCCTATACACAGCGATATCTTTTTTCAGGAAAAACTGATGCTGAACGGCGTTGATATTAAAATTCGATTAACGCGGGCTAAGGATGAGTTTTGTCTAATGCGCAGCAACAATTTGGCATATAAAATCAACATACTAGCGTCGTCCTTATTTGTTAAAAAGGTTTCGGTTTCACCGGCTGTCAGATTGGGACATGCTCAGGCCCTACTCACAACGACTGCTAAATATCCTATCGACAGAGTGTGCCTAAAACATTTCTCAGTGCCCGCCGGGACCCGTGTTGCTAATCAGGAAAACCTGTTTTTGGGAACACTACCAAAGGCCCTTGTGATTGGCATGCTGGACAATGATGCATTCATGGGGTCGTTCAATAAAAAATCCATTTGCATTCAAACATTATGATTTAGAATTCCTAGCGGTATATGTGGATGGCCAACAATTCCCGGCCAAGCCGTTTCAACCGCAGTACACAGAAGGTTCTGCTGTAATAGAGTTTTACCAGCTGGCATTATCAACCGGTAGACATCTAAAAAAACAGGGCTTTGTCTATCGATAGAGAAGATTTCTTGAACGGATACACGCTCTATGCTTTTAACCTCACTCCGGACGAAGAGTGTAGCCAGCACACGTCATTAATTAGGTCGAGAACATCCGGTTGGAAACGCGTTTTAGACAACCGCTTCGAAACACTGTTAATTTGATAGTCTATGCTATATTCGATAGCATAATCGAGGTGTCCAATCGCAGACAAATTCTTGTGGACCACTACTGATGCCATGAACACCGTTCAACTATCAAATATTATGGACAAAATCTCCACAAACACATGTTTTTTAGGCGTTCTACCGTCCGATCATTTACCCAAAAGACCATTGCTATCCCTACCAGCATCTGTGATAATCAACACAGACAGTTCGGACCAGCCGGGTGAACACTGGCTAGCAGTGTACATAACCGAAGACCGTGTTGGATGTTTTTTTTTGACAGTTTTGGAAACAAACCAGACAACAGGATGTTTTCCTTAAACCTTAAAAACTACATGTTACAACGTACGATTTTCAAATAAACAAGTTCAGGATTTATCATCGCTTACATGCGGCGAACACTGTGTATTCTTTCTCTACCACATGTCAAAGGGTTTGAGCTATGAAGATGTTTTATCTAAATATTCCGATAACTTGGCTAAAAATGATAAAATGGTATCGTTATTTGTAAAAAAACTACGTCCGCATGTCTATAATTGTAACATGTTTAAAAACACCCATTGTGTACAAACAGGTGAGATATTTATGAAAAAGCTTATTCTAAATAAATGAGTCGAAAACCAGAATACATGAGTTTGTTTTATTGTCAGTACATGTTCAAACATGTTTAAAACAATCCTATATACATATTGTTTTTTAAAAATGTAGCCACGCGCTTTTATCTAAACGCGGCGATGAAAACATGGGTGGTCCTGGATCAGCATCGGGGGTAGTAAAACTCTTGTTATTATTACTTTTAAAAGAATTGACTTCGTCTTTAACACGTCTGTTTGGAATTGTAGAGAGTGGTATGCTCAGCGTGGCTATAGCACTCAGAAATTCACGCCAGCCATGGGGTCTCCTATGAGGATTCATCGTTTGAGGGGTGGTGACCCCTTTAACCAAATCGAAAATGTGGGATCCTGGAATGGCAGCTCCATTGAAAACAAATTCACCTTCTTTAGTCCACGATGCCATGACCTGCAGAGCCGGGAGGGAGTTGAGTTTCCTGACAGCCTGATGGGTGAAGCTGTCCTTCAGTCTGCTGGTCCTGGCCTGGAGACTCCGCAGTCTCCTCGCTGATGGCAGCAGGCTGAAGAAGGTTTGCATTGGGTGGGTGGGATCAGCTGCTATGCCGAGGGCTTTCTTGGTGAGGCGTGTGCTGTAGATGTCTTGGAGGGAGGGGAGAGGGACACCGATGATTCTCTCAGCTGCTCTGGCTATGCGTTGGAGAGTTTTTTGGCAGGACGCATTGCATGCTCCAAACCACACAGTGATGCAGCTAGACAGGATGCTCTCGATGGTTCCTCGGTAGAATGTGTACATGATGGGGGCTGGTGCTCTTGCTCTTCTAAGTTTGCGGAGGAAGTAAAGACGCTGCTGTGCTTTCTTGGCCAATGCAGTGGTGTTTTTTGTCCAGGAGAGATCCTCAGTAATGTGCACACCCAGGAACTTGGTGCTGCTCACTCTCTCCACAGATGCACCGTTGATGGTCAGAGGAGCATGCTGAGTGTTTCCTCTCCTGAAGTCAACAACAATCTCTTTTGTCTTCTCCACATTCAGGGAGAGATTGTTGTCTCCGCACCACTTGGCCAGGCGGCTCACCTCGCTTCTGTAGTTAGACTCATCCCTGTTATTAATGAGTCCCACCACAGTCGTGTCATCCGCAAACTTGATGAAGAGGTTGGAGCAGTGTGACGGAGTGCAGTCGTGGGTCAGCAAATTGTTTTCCACGTGTTGTCTTAGCGGTGGGGGTGCTCCATCGTTTTTTAACCTGTCCAGCTGTCGCTGGGGGACCAAATACAACTTTTCAGCATACTCCATCAGTCCCGCTGTCTCGCGATTAGGCTGCTTATAAAGGGTACGGCGACGCTTAAAAGAGGCAAAAGGAACCCTCCCTCTTGATTAATCACATGCTTCTTTCTTAACACGCCAATTTTTTTATCAACTATGAATTTTATAGCTTTTTTCTTCTTTTCCAACTTTTTATATTGCGGTTTTGTCAGCGGTATTGTACCTCTGAGCACGTTCAAAGCCACTTCGCACAAGGTTAAAATTAACTCATTCGAAGATTCTTGTAAAATGAGCCGTCTCTGTGCAGGTTTGGCTTTAAGTAAGAGTTTTAGAAGCGGCAGGTTTCTATAAAGACGATTAGACATGTTAAACTCTTTTTTTCTGAACATAGACCACCAGATACTCTGAAAGCAGATCGGTTCTGAGACGAAACGTGTCAGGAGTTGTAGATTTATAATCGATCATGAGGTAGCCAAAGGGTTTTTCAGTCGCGTTTTAAAAACTTTCGAGAAAAAAATTGGTATTACCAGGATACATTTGTCTTGCTAGCACACCTATTTGATTATTGTCTCTAGGGTTTTTGAAAAGTATTAGGTAATTGGTGTTTAAACTGATTGTCCTGCTGGATTTCCCCTGAAAAAACAAATTCTGAACCATATAGATAGCACTAAGATTTCTATGGTGCACATATTGTGTAAAGACTTTTTCAACCTGTTTATTACCGCTCGCAACATCCATTAAATCATCAATAATCAATAACGATGCTTTGGTTGTTGGCAAGAGTCGGTCATCGGCTAAAGTATGCGGGATCCCTTCTATAAATTTGATACTTTTGATTTTTAACAATTCGTCATAAGTAGGTTGCCAGCAGTCATAAATGTAGACTATATTTTCAATAGTCGTAGAAATTAAACGGTCGGCATTGGCTATTAATGTTTTCACAAAAAATGGGGAGTGGTAGTAGCCTAGTGGGTAACACACTCGCCTATGAACCAGAAGACCCGGGTTCGAATCCCACTTACTACCATTGTGTCCCTGAGCAAGACACTTAACCCTGAGTGTCTCCAGGGGGGGACTGTCCCTGTAACTACTGATTGTAAGTCGCTCTGGATAAGGGCGTCTGATAAATTCTGTAAATGTAAATGTAAAAAATGTTTTCCCCAGAGTTTGACGGACCACTCACTATACAGGAGAACGGGTGTTGCAGCCTGAGATCAAAACCTAGGGTGATGCATACAATATTTTATTGAAGAAATTACACGTATTATATAAACATATTTAAAAATCACACACATGGAAATAATAGAAACAATGCAAATCTATAATTGCCATACATATTGTTGAAGTATTAGTATTATTTACACATATTACATATCTACCTGTAACATCTCTCAAACTCATTGTGTATCAAAAACCATAGGGGAGCGTCGTAAAGTCTGGGAGCAGGACTCGTTTGGTGTACACGACTTTGAACCTTTTGACGTCTGATTTGTTATGTAATGTGAGGTGTCTTTTATTCCTAGTGATGTTGTCTGTACGTGTTAAAATATGTTGCGCACCATCTCTATCGGTTACATAGTTGTTAACCAAATCAACCAGGGAGCGTAGATTTACAGCTTTTGAATTCTCAGCATTGAGCGTGATGCCCTTGGCCTTCATAGATGTTTTACCTTTAGCCGTTGTAATCAACATGTAAGCATGGATGCATCCAACCCTGGATCTAGTGGTTCAGGCTGGTGTTGGTCTCTCAGGGGGGGCTGTCCATGTAACTACCGATTGTAAGTCACTCTGGATAAGGCTGTCTGATAAATACCATAGATGTACACATAAATTAGTATTGCTGCTGACATGTCCATCCCCTTATTACCACAGTGTACCCCCTTTTTGATGGCTACTTAAATACAGCATAATACACCAAGTCACAAAGCTCAAACCATCTCAGACTAGTTACTTGAACATGACATTGAGTTCGCTATGCTCTACATTCACCAGGTCTCAATCCCAACAGAACACCTTCGGATATTGGCTTCGGATATCATAGACAACCAGCAGACAAATCTGCCGCAGCTACATGATGCTATCATGTCTGTATGGACCAATATATCTGAGGAATATTTCCACACCTTTTTGAGGCTATGCCATGAAGAATAAGGTGGTTCTAAAGGCATAAGGTGGTCCACCCGAGTACTAACGAGGTCTACCTAATAATATGACCAGCGAGAATCAATCATACAGATAGAAAATCTACGAACAATGAAGCACTTCAGCATCAGAAGGATAAAAAAATACAAATATACTGTAGAAAAAATATACAAATAAATGAAACTTTAAATTCTTTGATATTATAGCCCTAAAGTTGCAAGCCCCCTCCCTAAAAATCACATCCTTGATACGATTTCAGAAAATATGAAATTGTTAACATGAGAAATTTATTTGAAGTTACTTGATAATAATATTAAAAGTAATGTCTAAAATATATATATGTCTGATGTGAACTACAACAACTACAAAAAGTGGTTAGAAGTGTGTAGGTATATTTTTTATATTAGTGGCATAGTGATCATTTTTTCTCCCTTACCCAATATTAATAAATTTGGTATATTAGCAAATATTACTGTTACCACTGAAATAATAAATTGAGTTAATCCACACACGTAAATGTATATAATAAGAACTGTTTTCGACGTCTTATTGGTCGCCGCAGTGCCCGCCCCGTTTAGGACCCCGCCCAGCCCGGCTCTTCTGTGATTGGTCGCCGGGCCGGTGATTGACAGCCCAACATGTTCGGGTGAAATTCGGTCAAGCCGCGGTGCCGCTGGCGGAGCGCGGGGATTATTAATAATAATTATAATAGTGGTAAAAAGAGAGAGTAAGAAAAGGCCGAGATGGCGGCTCGCTGACGGGGCGTTTCAGCTGGACGCGCGTCCCGGTTCACCTGTCAGGATGCGGTAACAAAGACCGCGTCCCTCCCTGTCGGCCTCCTCCTTCCTTCCATCCTCACTTCCTTCCTTCCTTCCTTTCTTCCTCCGCGATGGTGGACGCGCCCGGGACGAGGAAGAGCGGCGCCCCGCCGGACATCCAGCCGCTGGAGCGCTACGAGGCCGGCCGCGCCAAGATCCGCGCCAGCCTGCGCTGGCTGCTGGCCGCGGCGTACGGCTGTGGAGGTAACTGTGCGGGGGTCTGGGGGTGGTGAGGATGATGAGGGTGGTGGTGAGGATGCTGGGGGGGTCTGGGGGTGGTGAGGATGCTGGGGGTGGTGAGGATGATGAGGATGCTGGGGGTGCTGCTGGTGGTGAGGATGATGAGGATGCTGGAGATGCGCGCAGGAAATGTGGCTCCGAGTCGCGTATCGATGAATAATAAAACGTCACGTCATGTTTTATTATTCATTTGTTTACAGTAAAATGCGTAGGTGTATTTTTTATCACAATTTTTCACAATTATTAAACCGTTCCCGGCATGCGCAGGGCGGCGACGCCGGTCTTTAGGCGCTGGGAATCTGTGGGTGTGCCTGTGTGTATATGCATGTGTGTGTGTGTGCGTGCGTGTGTATTTGTGAGTGTGTGCGTGTGCGTGTCTGTGTGTATATGCATGTGTGTGTGTGCGTGTATATGTGTGTGTGTGTATTTGTGAGTATGTGTGTGTGCGTGTCTGTGTGTGTGTATATATGCATGTGTTGGTGGGTGTGTGTGTGTGTGCGTGCGTGTGTATTTGTGAGTGTGTGCGTGTGCGTGTCTGTGTGTATATGCATGTGTGTGTGTGCGTGTATATGTGTATGTGTGTATTTGTGAGTATGTGTGTGTGCGTGTCTGTGTGTGTGTATATATGCATGTGTTGGTGGGTGTGTGTGTGTGTGTGTGCGTGCATATGTGTATGTGTGTGTGTATTTGTGAGAATGTGTGTGTGCGTGTCTGTGTATATGTGTGTGTCTGTGTGTGTGTGTGTATATGCATGTATGTGTGTGTGTGTGTGTGTGTGTATTTGTGAGAATGTGTGTGTGCGTGTCTGTGTATATGTGTGTGTCTGTGTGTGTGTGTGTATATGCATGTATGTGTGTGTGTGTATTTGTGAGTATGTGTGTGTGCGTGTCTGTGTGTGTGCTTTACCGGGCCTCAGGTGGAGGCTGGTCCTGAGATGGGGATGTGTGTGAAGAATAGCGACCACCACCACCCACCCATTGTTCCAGGGCCACGCCCCTCCTGTGGGACCCTTCACGGTCCGCATGTCCCCACGCCCTCCGTCCTGTGTGCGTGTGTCCCGTACCAGATGAAGTGAGCGGCGAGGGAGGAACCAGATGAGGCGTCCCTGCTGACCAGGAACAAGACCAGCATCACCGCTGCACGCACCTGATGCAACAGGAATGACGTTTTATTTGGCGGGAAATAGACAAGATCCTCACAGGACTCGTCACGCCGACCATGTTGTACTTCTGGACGGAGCCGGCGGATCAGATCACATGAATCTTCGTCGTAACTTCACACCGAAACAAACGACCAGCATGCAGCTCTTTCTCGCTTCTGGACGTTATTAATCTTCATATCCTCACGCGCTGAGTGTTAGTGAAGGTCCCACGACGTTCGTTTCTGTCCGTTGATGTCTTGTTGGTCCCCTAATTCTGTACCTGAATTACAGCCACTCTGATCCAGTCCCAGCGCCGGTTCACTGTCTGTAGCTTTACATGCTAATGAGGAGGAGAGAGGCGGGACGAGGAGGAAATGGCGTCATCAACACCGTTCCCCAACCACCATGTTTGGTGCAGACAGGAAGTCGCGTCGGCGTCTTGGAGATCATGGAGATCGTGGGAGGGGGCGGGAAATTCTCTAGGCGGAAAAAGCATGAGAAACGGGAGGTACCCGTTCCCCATATGACATCATAAGGGGACAAATTCCAGATCCGACCATCTGAGCTGCACTCTTTTCTAGCCACTGCAGGACAGGCTGGAGGACCTCGTATTAATGTCAAATCATCTCACCAAGTGACATTTTCATGATCGGGAACCTTTAACAAGGACAGTGGATGGCAGTCAGTAGTAAATAATATTGATCTGTGTCAACATGGCGCTACTTGGAGGCTGATAGTTTTACAGATGATGAAGCGTTCTGTAGGAGACTATGGACGTACCAACGTAGATCAGGCGAGACGTGGTCGTAGATACGTTCTCCCCCCGCTCACCTCGCCTTGACCCGTCTTTTTCACCCGATCGGTCGGGGGACGTTCGTTTACATTTACGCCATTTACCAGACGTCCTTATCCAGAGCGACTAACAGTCAGTAGTTACCGGGACAGTCCCCCCCTGGAGACACTCAGGGTTAAGTGTCTTGCTCAGGGACACAATGGTAGTAAGTGGGGTTCGAACCCGGGACTTCTGGTGTCTCACCCGCTAGGCCACTAGTTCGTGTTGGAACGTTTGCAGCTTCCTCCGTCATCCAGACGTGGTCTGCATCATGTGGCCCATCCGTGCGGAGGTTTTTCGGAAAGCCGGTGAATGCTTCCACGTTCCTTAATAACGGAAGTTATTACGGCCGCTATTACCGCCGCCTGCGCGTTTTCTGTAGCCGGAAGGTTGGAAACTTGGTAAACGGCCCTCTAGCGGATCTGCTACTTAACGCAGTTTTATCGTGTGTCCGTATAAGTCAGCATAAACGCGTTTTTCCGGATCTGCGTCCACGCCCGCCGCGCTCTTCTCGAGCTGGGATGCCTGAGAACCGCGCCCGTCACGTCCCGCTGCTGCCGTGAGGACTACAGCTCCGCTGCTCGCCTCCTTTAGACCGGCGGGATTTGTGCCGTGTGCTCAGGATGCAGATTTGGGAAGAAGTGTGGAGGTGGTGGTGTGTGTGTGTGTGTGTGTGTGTGTGTGTCGGTGAGTATTCACCCTGTGAATAAGGCTACTGTCATGTCAGAACAATTAACCAAATAGGCTCTCAGTGGCTGGAACAGTGTTTTCTTCTCTGGCCAATCAGAGATGGTTTTGGTGGAGAGTTCCTCACTGCAACTGTACATGTCAGAGCTGAAGTTGTAGCCCTGTAGTGTGTGTGTGTGTGTGTGTGTCAGGTTGTGGTCGTCCTTCTCTTCTGTAGGAGGAAAACAGTAACGGGTGTGTGTGTGTGTGTGTGTGTGTGTGTGTGTGTACTTGAGTGACACAGTGGACGCTTAATTCACTCAATTATTCCGGCTGCCTTGAGCTGCACTGTGTGGAATGTGGGTCGCTGCAGTGACACTGATCCCCTCTCAGGTCCACTCACACACACACCCAACACACCAACACACACACCAACACACATCACACCACACACTCCTCACACACACCATACACCAACACACACACTCCCACACAC